>NW_011967237.1:106564-123512 GCF_000949405.1 Vollenhovia emeryi | reverse complement strand
GGAGAATATTCTTTTTTTCCGTGAATATATTAAAAATACATTCAGAGAAGAATGGCTTTATAACGTTTACCGTCTTTCTACAAATACGTATTACGTTATATAACGACATTCCCGAAAATCTCTCCGATCCCATCGTGCTGGAGAGCCGTCAAAATAACGAACGGAAAGGTTCGCCTGTTAGTACAAATTGAGAGAAAACGCGTATCTTCGAAGGCGGCCGCGTCCCGATATCTTTGATCAGGAAAGTTCCGCACTTCTGTCGGCTTTATTGACTTCGAAACGGGCAGGAAAGATCGTCGGAGCGGACCGGGCGATTTTTCTTCGTGACTGCAGCGCGGAAGAGCGCCAGGCGCGTTCACGTTGCGTCTTTGACCGATTAAGCGACCGCCGAGGTCACTCGGCGTTTCAACTTCGGAACAAGTATCGACGTCGAGAGATTGGCGAAGAAGGTACGGGTAAGAAGACATCGTTGAGAGAGCCCTTCTCTATAGGGGATCTTGACTCCGACCGCAGAAACGAAAGCCATTCCCGAGAGCGTCCAGGAAGATCATGAAACAATGCAACTTACGAGTCGATGAAGCGGATTATCGATCGGACCCGGGACCGGTGTGCAGGATCGATGAAATTTTGAGGGTAATTCTTTTCGGCGGCATCTCTCGACAAGTACGGTCGAGTGACTCTGGATAAGGCATGGATAAACAATAACTAGCACAAAAGATCAACGACTGAAACTACTACTACTATCACCGAGGAAAAACGTGGAAGACCGCGTCTCAGTCGTCTTTCGTTACCGCAGAGATAACGTTACAGTTATATTATCATAATCTTTGTTACAATGTTGATTCGAATTTTTATTACGTGAAGAAAATAACGAGACAGATAATGCGCGCGTCCACGATTAGAGAAATATCCGAAAACACCGACGAGCTCGCGTATTCCATGAATCATCGTACAGTCCGTTCGCGATAGTTTGATACATTAATCTGTTAAGTTGGAGAATTTATCGAGCTGAAACTTGGTTTAATCTCGGTCCAATGTAAACGCAAGACACTCGCGCCGTGCTTGCTGTAATGTACACCGAGACAGATACACCGCCGGAGGCGAGGTAGCGAAGACGACGGAAGTGGAGTTGAGCTATGGTACGGCGAGGAAAGGACGGCAGCAGGAGCGGCGGAGGAAGAGAGAGAAAGAGATGATAAAGAGGGAGAAAGGGAGGGACGGTGGGCGGGAGGGAGGGATCGTTTAAGAGACCTTAAAAGCGACAAGGCACGAACTGTCCTGGAGTTATCTCCACCGTCTTGGAGCGAAGCTGTAGGTTCGTCAGGGTAAACCAAGTCCATGAATTAATTAGTCGGCAAACGACAGCGCGCTTGTTGGCCGTAACTGGGGCTACTTCAGGGCAGGAAAGGGTTGAGGCTCTTACTTGGCGGATACACACACGAGTGCAGACACCAGGCTCGAGTGGGCGAAGGTGTAATAAGGGCTCTTCAACGATGTCGGGGAGGAAAAAAGGCGTGATTTTCCACTCGCGCGAGTTAATAAGTTCTTATCGGGCGATTTCGCAGGATATCGGCTAATGAATTGTTAACGGTTGATCGGTAATTTTAGGAACAAAGCACGATGTAATAAGATTTAAACCTCCCGGCTGTCACGATCTCGCGATTTTGATATAAAGTATCATCGAGTCGATAAGTTCCGATAATTCCAGAAATATATGTTCCGTCGCGATAATGTGTGATAACGGTAATATTAACTAATCGAATAAGATTTGACGGCGTCAGTTACAAGAAGTATCCGCGAAACTTAATTGCGGTTTGTTTCGTTTGGTTAAGTGTTGCGCGCATAACTGCAAGTAATTGCGTGAACGTATAAATTTTACAAAATTTCTGTATTTCTGTACGCAACATACAAATCTTGCGCTCGATTATTGTCTGTCTCTACCGACACCGTCAACGTCGATACCATTTCGTATAAGAAAACATCATTGAGACGCAGCAAAAATGAAAGGAATGCCAAATTCATACGAATGTTATAAACGGAACGGCGTCGCGAAGAAGCGCTGAATTTTTGACAATAGTGTGGCGCGGTAACGACGCCGGAAGACAACGCAAGTGGATAAAGAGATGAGAGACGCATAAAGCACGATGGGGGCATGTGAATTCGCAAACATGGGACGGCGAAAAGAGGGAAGAATAACGCAGAGACAGCACTTATTGGAACTCCGACATCCCTCAGGATCGACTGAGTAGTGAATAATACAGAGCGATACGTATCCACTGTTCGCAGTCGTACGGACAGTATCCGATCCCTCGGCGCTACCTTAAGAAAAAGAGAGAGAGAGAGAGGGAGAGAGAGAGAGAGAGAGATGCCGAAAAGAAGATACATAAAAATAAATCCGGGGGGTGGTAAAAGTGGGAGGCGAGAGGTAGTCTGGGTACGAAAGGACTGGGACACGCGTAAGAGCGAGAGATAGTGCCGCGCGCAGTAAGGACCTCCTGCGCCAGATCCCAGCACGAAACTTTTCGAGAGCCCGTCTGATGGCACTCCAGGGAATCACGCACGCACAGGACGATCCCTCCGGAAGATCCTCATAATATTTCTTGAAACCCTTCAAATTTCTGCAGGGAAGATTTCTCCGCGCCGCCGTGCGCGCTCGTCTGTGTAACGAGTTTCCAACGGCGGTGAAAATTTACGACACGGCCGGATCACGAGTTCGACGTCTTCTTCCTCCCCCCCCCGAGTCGTGAAATTGGATCATAATCAAGAGAAAGCTGATTACCCGTTACGGTTGGATTCAGTGAAACTTGCGGCGCAATACTATCGTTTGATACAGATCTCTCGTGAAATTCGCGAGATAATGAGCTTTGGAAGATTTACGCAAGTACTACTAAGCTTTAAAATAAGTAGTAGCAGTAGACAACTTGAAAAATTGTTTCTAGTTTTTGCATAGCATTACTGAACTAATAATTTATAAGTAGACTTATGGCTCTGACATAATAAGGAGGTACATATTTGCACAGAAGGCAGAAAAATTGTTATTTCCTTTTTATTTCACGAAGAAGAGGAAAAATTACTACGCTACTTTTAACAGTATTATTTCGTTTTTTTTTCTCCAAAGTGGAAAATACGAACAATTTTTACAAGAGTAGGTAAATTTCGCTTGATCAGCGAGTGGTATCTATTGTGAATTTCAAGCAGCCGCTCGCTCCTTCATTGCCAAAGTGAGTCACAAAAGCGGCCGACTCGCGCATGAAATTTTAATTCGGTTAAACACCACCGTCGACAAACGCAAATATCTTTTTCGAGTCTGTCAATGGAAAAAAACAAACACGGGAGTTTCAAGATAGGACGAGATCCGCCGATACCCGACGGGCGAACGCTCGCACCAACGGGAAATCAAGTTGAGCGAGATAGAACTTAATGCATTCTCCGATACTCGTCAACGGTTCGTTCGACTCGCGGCCAAAATAACGCCGCACGGCAAACATCAGTGACAATTTGGCCGATGAACATATTATCTGGTACACACTGTGCGCGACTCACCCTACGAGACAATCGAACAATCTACCGATCGAATAATAGGTGTATCCAATAACGTGCGCTGCTCTTATCGGATATATAGACGATTTTGCCGCTCGATCTCTCTTTCTCCTTTTTTTCTCTCTTTTTTCCTCCTCCCCCCCCCCCCCCCTCTCTCTCTCTCTCTCTCTCTCTCTCTCTCTCTCTCTCTCTCTCTCTCTCTCTCTCTCTCTCTCTCTCTCTCACGTGCAATTAACGTCAACCGAGCGGTAACCGCTTTTCCTGTGTTCTCTATAATATCTCTGCGTTACCTTCCCTCGGCTATCGCCAACCCAGAACGCGCCTGTAATTTCCTTTTGCTCGCTAAATTGCGCAATCCGGCGTGCGTTCTCCGTAAAAGACCCGCACGCTTACGCCGGATCAAACGAAGCTGGTATTTGTAATATCCACCGGCAGGGCGTAGCGATTCGCAATAGAACTCTTGATGAGTCAATAAGTACATCGGCGCCGCTTTAATTACTTGAAATAATATCGCCGCCCTAATCACCGAAAATAATATCGCGCGCGTGGAATGACACCTTCGCCCGCCACAGAGATTTTGCGTTCAACTTTGCAGTTTACGTCAGTTTCATATCGCGCAACACGGTCGAGCTAATCACCCACAACGTGGTAACAATATTGTTTCAGTATTTCGAACGCATATTCTAATTATATTACACGCACAACGTGCAACCCGGCACGCCGGTATTCGCGATAAACCGTAACGAATCAACCGATACGAGAGTGGAACGCACTTTGCCAACGGACCGCCGATCGCAATCGCGCATCCGCGCCCGTTTGCAGCAGATACATCCGATTAAAGTGCGATTATAATTCCCGGCTGCCCCCTGAATCGAGCCTTCGCGCATGTACCCTTCCTGCTCCCTGCGGATCACCGTGAGGCATCGCCTATGGCCAATCTCACGTACGGAATATCGCGCGCTCTCGTTCACCACTGTGGCGTTCAATAATGCACGCGGTGGCAATGCAGCCGTTACCCCGAGCCCACCCTTCCTACCCCTCTCACCGCGCCGCCCCGTTATCTAAATCCCTCTCTTTCTATTGCCGCATCCCCCTTCTTCTTTGATCGCTATTATGCGGTCCCTCCAGCTAACCGGTCCGTCTCTATTTCCTCCTGTCCGATCACACCGATGATAAATCGCCCCTATACAAGATGTCTCGAAACTGCAGAGGTTCCTCGGAGCTATTTCCAGCGGGTGCTCGTCCGAGGATTAAAAATGACGGAGCCACGTCGTCTCGAAATGATTACCAACTTGGCGAAAGTGTGCGACATTTTGCAATTTAAGTTTACTCCGAGCCGATAGATATAGGCAAATTGGACCGACGGTGGCGTGCGTTACTTTCACAACGAAACATTAAACGATCAGTTTCGTGACCAGAAACGAACATCCCCCGGGCGATAATTGCGCACTTAACACCGTAATCTACTTAAGGCCGCACACCGTGTAGATTTATTCGCCAACAAGCTATCCGCGCTCGCGAAACCCTGCATCTATCTTTCACATCTCCTCACCCCCCAACATCCCCCATTCGCATTCGCCGCATTACACTATGTCCACCCTCGCATCGCGCCATCGCGATCAATCTCTTCTTGCGCCCGCATATAATCCCGCCCTCCCCTCGCACCCCGTCCCGTCCCACGCGCGCCGCCCTTTATTACATCGCTCGCATATCACTTCGTTTCGCCGTCTCGCCCCGAATACGCACCGTAACCGGGCACGTATCGGCCGCCATTCGCGCGCAATATCCGCGCGACGCGGCGCAACATCGCAGGATAGCCGCGTGTACGCGTGCAATGCCAATTCTGACTCGCATACGATATTACCGTCCGGCCGTGGGGTCCGGCACCGGCACCGGCCCGGTACGGCCCGTTGGTTACCGTCGGCGTCGGCCTTTACAGCTTTGTCTCGCCGCATCAGATATTACCAGGATAATGCGTCCAGCGGACCGGACCCTTCCATATCCATCCCGCGAGAGGCAGCGGTCTCTCCGTCTCTTTCCGTTTCGCTCACTTCCTCTCACTCCCTCTCGGCCACGAGTATATGCCATCCTGTCCACTATAGGCATGTGCGGAGCATCGACCAGCCTCCGCAATGTGCTGCATACATGCATATACAATATATGTATATATACATATAATACGAGCGTGTGTGTATACAGATGTATGCTAAACACATGACCGCGAGCAAACGTGGAATCGACGCCTGTTCCGATGCCGGCGACCGAACGTCTCGGTCGTCGCGACCGAATATTCGGTAGCTTTGTTGCTACGGCTGCTGCGCTGCGACGCTCAAAGGCGATGCGTCCACGTCAATGTTAATTATTAACGGCGGCGAGTCCTAGAACGCCCGATATGTCGCTGTTATCGAGTTAGGGAAAAGTTAACAGTGGAGATCGCGCGAATCTACGTGGCCCCGGCACTTGAGCGAACAGTCCCGTCTTAAGGGGATCCTAATGCCGTCTGTTTTATCGACATTCTTTGTTAGAAGTAATCTTTTAATTGGCTTTATAGAGATGCAAAACTCCTTTACGGAATTAAAGTACGCAGCAAAATCTAGACTATGCTGGTCGACTTTATATCAAAAACGAAAAAAAAATTAAAAATTTCACTAATTTTTTATACACTTGACAACAATATTTGCTTGAGACAAAATACATATTCTAGGGACAACATATAAGAAGAATATCGTGCACTTAGAACTAAGATTAATAGCCTAGAAAAAAAGATTACGTCTAATAAACGCAAGTCCAGAAATCCAAGTCTAGAAGAAGAGAAAAAGAGCAGTATGGCGTGTAGAAATAGTTGCGAGCTTTTTCGAGAGAGATCGCTGCCAAATATCTGTCAGTTTGTCGGTAAAGCCATGGTGTTGACGATGTCAGAATTCGATCCAAATTCTCAGTCTGAGCAATGTGTAGCTAATAAAATTGCTACTTTTTCGTAAAAATTGCAAATTGATTAGCTTTAAATTTTTCGGACCGAATTCTAACCCTCCAACTTTTTCTTTGCTGCTGCCGAAAACACCGGTCTGAGGTGACACCTAAAGTAGAACTCGGAATTATCAATGTCAATAATTGACGTTTTTATACGCAATGAGAATTTTTGCGCTCCAATGAAATCTATGTTGAAGCTATAAATATCTTTTTTAGAAATGCAGAAATGAATAAGCGAAGGACGATGCATATGTATACGCAGTAAAAAATCGTGTGTTCACACACAAACAAATGTTAAAATTATTTTGTGTCATCGAGATTTGATTATTATTTCAATGCAAAATTAACATAAAACAGATATATTACATTTTTGTAACTTTTATGTATTATATTTATGTTAACATAATAACTTAACACTTTATGTGTGTCATTTAAAAATTGAATATTATCTGGAGCTCTTTTAACACAACTGTTTCACAAAATCAACCGAAACATGTAGCATAGACATTTCTTAAAAATCATTTTAACTATTCTAATTTGTAACTATTCGTACACTTTACTTATTCTGTCTGCTTTTATTACATCACACTTAACGTTAAAAGAACATGAACATAAGTGTCGAGCATAGTGTTATTTAAATAGCATTTATAATTTGTCAAAAAGTACCGCACGCAATGAAAGTTGTTTTAACTTAAAATTTAGAGTGGACTTTTTGGGACATGTGCAAAATATTAACTAACATTTCATTTTTACCATGTATCTGGCAAATTTTCATATTTTTCGTAAATTGCGTAGTTATGAAGTTTTTATCTTGTTATGATATGTAAGTCTCTTAAAATATATTTTCTCATAGCGTAGATTATACAGTAATTTAGTAACCTAAATCTGTAAAGTACTAAATTTGCCAGGGTTTGCCACGTAATGAAATTTAAATTGTCAATCAAATGTTTCTAGAATTAAATGGCAAATGTGATGCATAAAGAAATATTCGAAACTTTCTAAAAGCACGCTTCATCGGTGTATAATAAAATATTCATCTAGCATGCGCTCCGATTTCTAAAAAGTTACAGATGAGTTAAATTTAGGTTACTACAAAAAATGTTATATAAGAAGGAATTGGCCTCAGAAAAAGATCGCGAATAGAGATTCTTCTATCGAACAATATTGTAAGACGCAGCAAAAGAACAAAAAATTTTCACCTTATATCCCGTTATATCTTACTATGACTACGCGTGTTCCTCACGTGACAAGATTTGCATTATATTTCTTGTCGCGATGGCTCTCGATGGAGCTGACTCATCTCATATGTGCCGCGATGTATAAAACAAAATGCGCATATCTGTCACGGCAACGTTATGAAATTACATATACATATTTGAATGAGAGCTATCGGCGATTTAGACATATCTACACAGCTGGAAAATTCGTGTTTCCTTGTTAAAGGAAATACCGGTTAAAATTGTTGTGTTAAATGTTTAACACATTCATGTGTTAATTTGACATATTGCTCTTGTGTTAATTGACCTCAAAAGTAAAATTATTAAAATACTTGAAAAGAAATGTTAAAACAACACAATGTGAACTTATTTTTTAATCTTATACAATACATATGTTCTGTATTATTAGTAACAAGATTTATCTATTAAAATTTACAGAATAAAATGTTGATTTATTCTATATATAATATAATAACATAAGTGAGAGTGATTTCGAACCGTCATTTGACTTATTACAATTGCAAAATGTAAAAATTACCTTTTTTAAATTCATTTTGTTATTAAAAATATGTTAATTTTACACAAAATTTATTTCAAATTATTTTGAGATTTGCATTTATTTTGTGTTAAAAAATTAACAAAGTATTAGTGTGATCATTTAGCATATCCATATTATGTTAAATTAACACAAAAATTTGTGTGGATCGTTTGGGACATGTGATATTTGTTAAATTTAACACAATTTTTTCAACTGTGTAGCATCCCGACAGTTCACGTGTCGTTTTAAAAAAGTATCTCATGGCACACGGAGAGAATTTTCTTTTAATATTTACCCTAAAAATCGTGTAATCATAGGACAACGTGGCATTTTGAAGAATTTATGAGTTTTTTGAAATGTCACCATACATTTTACTCGTAAAATTTCAAAAACTCATAAAATTCTTGGAAATGC
The DNA here is from genome assembly GCF_000949405.1 of Vollenhovia emeryi. NCBI lineage: Eukaryota > Metazoa > Arthropoda > Insecta > Hymenoptera > Formicidae > Vollenhovia > Vollenhovia emeryi. The sequence continues at coordinate 114,833 of NW_011967237.1, read as the reverse complement.
TACGTCGTCCCGCGATTACATGATTTTCGGGATAAATTTTAAGAGAAAATTCTCTCCGTGCATAAAGATAAAAGTATCAAAAATATGGCAAGCGCGCATCTACTTTCCTTTTACGCAATAATTACGTTACATTAAGTGAAAATGCTACGGCGTTAACGAGTAAAGTATCTTGATTTACGGAACAAAAGCTAATCAATGTAACTAAAATTAACTCGTCATTCTATTATCAGTGTCGCCGCTGCGCTAGCGGCATTGATAATAGAATACGGACGCGATTGTCGTGATAAAAATTACCGTATCGCAAAATCATCATTAACGAACGGATATAACGTAAAATACATTACGTTTAGTATTTGGTATGTGGATATTGTACGTCCGCAATAGCATCGATCGCAATGTCACCATATCGAAACGTTGGAAAGGTCCGCTTTCACGAGCTGACACCACTCTATCAACCATTCGTACGAATTTTCAGAATTTCGACGATATTGTTTCTTCTATTCGCAACTATTATCTCGTCGTGCCAAGCACACGTACAAAGGATACAAATTGTATCGCTGACGTTGAACATAACATAGAAATATTTATTCTGCGCATGGCAAGGTAAAAAAATCGAGTGCAATAAATATTGTCACCAATCTCTATCTCGTACGTATTCTACACAAACATTTTTCAGACCGCCGTTACACATTTCACATATTGAATTAGACCGCAATCTCGTATAATGGAACGTGTTCTTCTCTCGTCACACTCGGCGCGGGAGGTGACGCAAGATCCAAAATTCAAAAACAAAATTTTGCATAGAGAACGGAACAAATAAGACCACCACATCGCCGTGTGGATTTATAACGATATTGACTGGTGCATAATTAATGAAATTGTACGTTCGCGTAGCTGCTGCTGCTTTAAAAACGTAATAATACTTTAAAAACTTATCGATCGACAGCTGGCATACGTACAGAATTGAGGTCTATGATCGCAAATTATTATTAAAGAACAGTTTGCCCGTAAAAGTTAAAGTTAAGGAGCTCTTGTATCTTTGGACGCATAGAAAAGTCTATTTCTACGACTTTTTTTAGAAACATTTTCAGCCGATTGATTTCAAATTTTGTATATTTGTTCTGTGTATATTATACATGCAATGTATAAAATTGTTGGACAAATTTGTTTAAAAGATATAAAATAAAAACGAAAGCGCTTCTGAAAATTGTCCGCACTTCCTTTTAACGGACTTCTTTATAAAAGCTCTATTGAAACGGTTTTGAAAGGACTGGCACAAATCTAAAATATTTGTCTTGCCGAGGATAATAGGGAAAAATTGCGTCGAATTAATACAAGAAGAGAAAGAGCGAAATAGATTTTCGAAATACTGTTACAAAAGCGACTATTACAAAATTACGCTGCACGTGCCTAGTTTGTTGTGGCTTCGTGTGAATGCACAGAGATGCTAATTTTTGCAAGCTTTTTTTGAAGACACACGATCTGAAGCTACAAAAATTTACAAAAGAGGGAAAATCGAAAATTCCATCGCCTCATAGCACACATTTATACATAGTAAACAAATTAAAGCACATTCCTTTGTTAATTATAACAATATTTCTATTTCAATGCGCCCTCAATCGAACGGAATTGCTTATCTTAGAAGACGCAAATGAGGCCACAATGCAAAGCGCAAACCAATAATCCATTTGCGTTTACTTATCGGAATTTATTAAGAATGTTTATTTCAAAAATAGAATAGATTCTGCAAACATTTGTCCTATAATACATCAACTATTTCATAATGGCAAGGCTGACTGGTCCTAATGTTTGTTTTCCTACCGCTCGAAGGCCGTCGTGCATACGTAAGGCCACTACGTTGTCATTTGCATGGCGAGACTCAAACTGGCAGATATCCGCTCCACGTCTCACCGTATTATCCCGCGATTGCGACAAGTACTCGAAAATATAATAGTTACATTACGCGATTATCGGTATTGCGCGAAAAATGTATAAACATACCGAAGGAAATGTATCAGGCGATTAATTCATTTGGAGAAATCGAAACAAAATGGAATTACGGACTATTGTTTGCACGTTATTTTGACGATCGCGTTTCGATGGGATTTCGTCGCTACGTGTAACAGTAAAGTGTGCGTCGCGTGCGATTAACATCGAGAGTGTCCCCCGTCCGTGCAAAGTATCATGCGATTATTCTATTCCGGCGATTAGTACGCGCGATCGTGATTAATAGTGTTTTCACGTTTCGAAATTTTGCGATTGTTGTGTGTAGCATTGTACAAGTATAACGAGCGATTTTGAGAGGAGAAGGAGGCTCGAAAGGTTTGGACAATTACGAGCAACCACAAAATGGATATTTTATTTTAACGTAACTACAGATTTAATTGTTTATAATCATTTTATATGCGGGCACAACAATTATTCTTCTAGATATTATGTATTCTGGGCGACGCTGCAATTTACATGTATTCCTGTTTTACAGTTCATAGACTCAACGTAGTCGCATCGCATCGGTAAGCGACGTATTGTGCTTTATTTTATTCAGAATTATTTGTAAAAAATGGGAATTACGTGAAAATATATCGAATTAAAAGCAAAAAAATACAAATAAATACAATTGAGAGCACTGGAATGCGGTCAGGAGTCAGGCGAAATTTACGAAAGTATTGATAATAAATTGTCAATATTTTAAATGTACTACATATAATAAAATAACACATACGAGTATTCATGTATATATTCATGTATATGTATATAAAAACCTGCGACAAAATATCAGAATGCAGATATGCCAGAACGCACGAAATGCGAAACGCAAAGTGCATAACCGGCACTTTTATCGCCGAATTCGAAAGTGTCTTCGGGCGAAATAATCAAATGATATCTTCGAAAAATGAAATTGCACTTGCTGGGGTAATGGAGGTAGCGCAATGCGATTTGTATGATAAGCAAGCAGGTGGGCGTTCGATGCAAAATCTTCTAAAACCGATGTTTTCTCGAATATTTTAGACCTTTCGTGACTTTCCTATACGAAGTATCGCTTAGAAGTTAACAAGTAACAACATAAATATAATGTTTTAATAATTTTTTTATTGTGATCTATTTCGAGTATATTGTAAATTCATGTTTCGCGTTTATTGATGAAATATTTAGTGAAAACTAAATAAAAAGAAAGATGGAAAACGAAACTCTGACAAACAATACATTGATACGTTTTTAGAGTATAAAATATTTACTTAAATTCCTTCACGGCATTTATATCTCACGGACGAGGTAAAAGTTGAAACGAAATTATATACGATTTACGGAATCTATCTAGAATATACTACATTTATCTCCTATATATAAATTTATGAAATAAAGATAAAGTACATTTATAAAACACAATTGGAGAAATTGTTAATGTAATTATTTTTGCTTTGTTTTTTAAATATTTTTTAAAATAAAATTTGAGAGAGAGGGGGGAGAGAGAGAGAGACATTAGATTTCTTTTTAGCAGCTTTTGCCTCCATTAAATGTTACACAAGCTGGTATTAGATAGAAATATTTAAAGATTTTTCCGATATGCATTTACAAACGTAAATAAAAGATGAGAAAATATTTTATTGTCAAATAGTATGCATATTTAAAAATTATTTATTTAATTAAATAATGCACTGGTCTCTCTCCAGTATGCATTAACTTTTATAGTTTATTCATTTCAATTTATTGTTAACTTTATTCATTTCAATTTAAATAAATATACAATATGACTGCGAAACCGAACGTCTTGGAGCATGAAATTTAATTCCGTATTTCGTCAGAAGCGAACTTTTTGGTACGGGATTTATGTAATGGCAATAAATACGGGTCTTAGAAGTGCGGTTGCTAATTACGACGGAAATTCCGGCCGAATTTAAATCGGCTCACTACGACAGATCTAATTGCTTGACCCATTCGTTCTGCCCGCTTGATCGGGCTTTTCCGAGGCTATTTTTCCCCTTACTAATTCGATTCCACCATTCCGAATTCTTCCCTTAATATACATTGGTACGCAACGAGGCCATCAATATGAGAGCAAGCTTATTTTGCGGGATGTTTTATAATCATTGTACTAATATGTATTTTACCAGTACATTCTGAAAATTGATTAAATAATCTTAACATCAAAACATCAAAATAAACTATAATAAAACAATACTGTGCACGATAAGCAATACACAAATAAAGAAGTAAAGTTATATTTACTTTGCTACGCGCAATATAAAATACATTTTATCGGATTTTATAAGTAAACAGAATAAACTACACAATGATTAAAAAAGTATACAAAATATTCAATATATTTTATAAATTTAAAGTAACAATATATATTGTATATAAATTAGGGGGTATATTTGAAAAACTTGCATTGATCATGCAATTATTAGATTGTTATTAGAGAGATTTTTATCAAATAAATCTCAAATTTTTACTCGTTAATTAATTAAAAAATGCTAATGTTAGAAAATAATGGCTTTATTAGATTTGCATAACAACGCAGGATCATCCGTTCGCGTGCGAACAGAGTTTATCCTTTTCTACGTGAACCTCCGAACCCCCACTGCTTAATGCTCGGTCCAGATATATTATGTCTGTGGTTCAGTCACTACTACTTAGCCACCATCTTTGAAATCGGATCGATCGGTTCAATTTCTACTTGGATTCACCTGCAGGAAATTCATTATTGCTGGATGTAAGTGTAAGAAATATCTCAGACTCCCCAGAGGTATTAATAGTCAGGCATGTAAAATGAAAGCGGAATATGATATGGAAAGGGTATGCCGAAAAAGAAATGTAACAAAAATTTACTTCACGCTGAATATTCCATTCATTCTTTTGTACGCATGGTGGCATCGTTGAACAGTATTTTTCGCCCGCGCGAAAGCTGCAGTTGCAGCAAATGCAGTTAGGACAATATTATTTGCATACCCTCGCAGTTACGCTACACTTTATTTTTGGACGGCACAAAAGTACTGAATTATAAATATATACATACACCGCGGGATAATTTTTAAACTGCATAAAGTTATTTGTGAGGGAAGCGGGTCACAAAATTAAATAATACATCAACAGAACGTCGATAAAAGCAATCAAATTAATTCGCAAATAGCTCTTCATTATCGCTACTTAAAATTATTTCCGTTTCAAAGTGGGTTAATGTTATAAATTAAACTAAATGTGTGAAACAAGCTAAATCGTTTAAAAATAAATTTTAGACCGGCGAATTGATATAGCAGTACAAGAGAGTAAATGCATAATCGATTTTTCCATTTTCGATCCTTCGGCTATCGAGGAACATAATCAAATATTACGAGGGCTTTAACTGCGAATAATATCTCGAGAGCCGGACTCGAGAGTCGAAAATACGATTCATAAAAGGTATGTGCGGCGCGATCACGAACTCGAGAGGCGTTCCAACTTTCAGCCCAGGCGCGAGTAGCGGACACAAGAACTTGTTAGTCCGCGTGTCGGAACTTGTATTTTATTAGAAAAGTTACACCAAGGATTAAACGCGATTCACGAGGAGGGTAACCATATTGGGTCGGTGAAAACGGGAAAGGAATGTGTAATCGCGTCTAATTTGACACTTGCCCGTTAAACGCTATTAACTCGCGACATATTACTTTGATCCTTTACGACGTGCCCCGTGCCGTATATCACTCTGACATTTTACAAGTTTCCGGTCTTAGATACGTATCCCGTATTCCGCTATTTTCAACATCCTAGTTTTACTGCGAAACGTTCTTTATTGGATTATATTCCGTGAAGCATGGTCTCGTATTAGATCTTGTTCAAACAAATCATTTTATTACTTGTATCTAACTTGAGAGTAAATTTGCACAACGTCTCGAAGTATTTTACCTTCTATATCGTACGTGAGAGTACTAGTCTAAATAAAAAGTCTTTATAAATATCTTAAAATGTCCACTCACACACAAATGAATGAGATACAGTAGCCACTGTTTCATTTTTTTTAATCGGAATCTACCACTGGCAGATATAACGTAAAAGCTCTGTGCGATCTCACGTTTGCAGAATCATGTCCTTCAAGTGGCGCGAAGGCCGTAGCATCTTTGTGCCATCGAAAACGTAATCAGAGCAACGCGCGGGAGCGTTCGCGTACTTCTGAAAGCATCTGCGCTTCAAAAGTACGAGACTGGCACGGCGGCGGACATGAGAACTTTGCCGTCCCGTCGGAACTCGTATTTTATTAGGAAAGTTGCCCGGCGAATTAGCCGAAAACATGACGAAGGTGAAGAAGGTATAAGGGCTGCGACGTAGAGGAAGAAGAGAGACCCGGTGGACGGCAGTGCAAGGAGGGCAGGGAAGGGTCGAGAGAGGGAGAGAGAGTTTGCCGATGTGGTGTGTGGCACGGCCGTGGCGTGGAGAAGCGCGGAGAGGGGTCATTACGTCCACGAGGCCGCTCTGGAAAACTTACGGATCCTGGAGGGCACTCGAGCCGCGCGCGGGCGCGGCCTTAATAAGCGCCTTAACATCCCGTCTATAAATTTTAAGCGATGTAAAATTAGCGCGAACTCAATGGTAGGTAGGTGGTCCCACTCGTTCCTCTCTACCACCTTGTCTACCTCCAACGCCCGTACACTCGGCTCTTCGCCCCGCAAGCCTGAATCTTCCCTCAAACTCGACGGAATAATAGGTTTCGACGTTAGTCCGGGCCGGTTCGCTCTCGCAATGACGGCTCCTTATTCATCGTGCCGATCCAACCAACCAACCAACCAACCAACCAACCAACCGACCGACCAACCGACCGACCAACCAACCGACCAACCAATCGACCGACCAACCAAGCTAAACGCAAAGCCGAACCATCTCGTTCATTGCCCGTTGCTGTCTACCGAACTCGTTATTAACCAGAACGCTCGGGAGAGACAGAGTTGGCTGAAGGTAATTCGACTTCGAACACGCGAATGAAATTGGGTCTGGCACTCCACGGCACTCGCGTCCCCGGCGACGGGAGTGATGTAAGTGATGTAAGCGACGTGAGTGAAATCGCCGATCGCGAATGGGGCGCGCCGTTGCCGACCCGAACGACGAGAGAGAACGGACGCGGCCGTGCATCATGTCGTATTGCATTCGTATTGCGCTTTGTGTCTCGCTCGCCGGTTACTTATGACGATTCATCCTCGTGAAGGATAGCAACAATTCGGTATAAGTCATAAAGTATCACGATCGATCCGCGCAGCGACACACGTGCAACCTCGGCCAGCGGTCCCGAAGCGAATACGAACGATAGTCAATATCTGTCAAATCCACATTTATATTTATTTGTTTGAAAAACATCATAAATGTCTATTTTCTCTCTCCCCGAAAATTTATATCGCCCGGTCTGCGCACCCCTAAATTATTCATCTCGCGAAATTTTACGCGGCGTAATACCGCGATTGCAATCTTTGTCTGAATTTTAGATTCTCTATGCTATCCCGGAAAAATACAAATCTTGCGAAGTAAGGGCTTTTAAGTCCATAAATATCCTCCCTTTGATTTGAAGGGTATCTTCATCTCCTTTATTCCTTCTTGTCGTCTCATTTCCCTTCGAGTACAGATCACCCGGAACGATCTAGCGACACTACGGTACGTGTTACAGAGAATTTTCGGAAGGTAATATTTTGTGCGCGCTGATCCAATCGCGCGCGCAACAAATCAGAATCGCTCGATGAGGAGGAGACGAAAGAAACTTAATCGAAGTTTTAGCTCGTTGCTCCAGAATACTTTCCAATTACTTAGATAGGTACTAGAAAATCTGGAAAATTCTTTTGCTTAGTTGGGCAAAAAGTTTTCACTAGTTTTTCTAGGGGATCCCATTTCGTCTCGCGATATGCGAGATTCTTATGAGAAATCGCGGACACGACGGCAGGGCGGGGGGGAGGGGGAGAGGGGATAAAGTAAGCGAGGATAAGAGAAGGGTGAAGGAGCCTCACAATGCAGCCAGGAAGATCCCTCAAACGCGCGCGCGCGATTTACTTTGCAAACAACGACGAACTCGGCGAACTCGGAGACGCCCTCGATACGGCGCTGCCGTCTGAAAACTTGGCCAATAAGCGGCGAAAACAAGAAAGAGGCGAGCCCCCAAGGACGAAAGATTGCATAAACGTAAGCAGGCGCGTTAGCGGCGTCAAAACAATCGAAATATATTTCGAGGATCGACATCGCCGCCGGATCATATTTTTCGTCCCGATAAGCACCGCCCCCCCCCCCCCCGCGTTTCTCGCGCCTCGGCCAGGACGAC
>NW_011967237.1:101521-105768 GCF_000949405.1 Vollenhovia emeryi | reverse complement strand
CTCCTATTTTTTATTACATATTCTTGTAGCTGACCTCGAGAGCTTTACAAAACGCTTTAATAAAGTATTTTTGTATTAAGAACTTTTTGAGTTATTAAAGTTTGAAAGTTCCAATATTTTGACATAAATTACAAAATATTTTGTAAAATATTAATTTTTTTATCATCTTACCTTAATACTTTTTTTGAACAGAATAATGAGACAAATCAACCGGTGTAAAGAAAACACACAATTTTATAACAAGTAATAAAAAAAATTTTTTTAGCAATTGTGTTTTCTTATGGCCCCCTTCAAACCAAACAACTTTTGTCTGAAACGTTTGTGTCTGCCGTTCTCGGATTTCGAGATATTTGGCTGATACGGGTGGTCTGGGATACCCTGTATATAAAACTTCTTTTCGTAAATTTAAGTCAAATATCAATTTGTAGTAAATTGTTTAAAATTCCGTGTGATTTTTCGAAGTTTAAATGAATATCGCGATCTTAAAACAACAAACATTTCCATTTTCTCATATTTACACGTAAATAAAAAAAAAGGAAAAACGTTTATAAAAAATCGGCCATGACAGATCTCTGAGGAATTTCATAAGCTTTAATTTAAGACCAAAATCATTACAATCGGTTGTATACTTTTGGCTAAAAGTTGTTTTGAACGAAAACGTGCTACTTTGCCCCACTGTGCGACGGGCCGGCCGCCGCGGGGCCCGGGGAGATAAAATGCATCTCGACGGTTCTGAAGGAGGGAGCGAGGCAATCGCCGTAGAGTGCCGGCACCGCCGTAAATATTGTACAAGCTGCACTTGTCCGCGCGATCGTGAAGTCGGAAGTCGCGATCTACGAGCCGTAGTCCCGATGACGCTGAGAGTGCTCTCGCCGAGAAGTGCCGGAGGCGTTTTATCCAGTTTTGCTTTAAAGAGATCACTGCGCTTTCCGTATTGTTTTCGACTCCCTGGATTTATTAGGAGCGTCCTGAAGAAAAGTGCAGAATGTCAGAGGGATGCGCGCTACCTAAATTTTCAATTAGTCCTTCGAGGGTCGCGCTAGAGATTTATGTGCAGCGATCAGAGACCTACGGTCAACAGCCTTCCTCTTCTTCTTCCTCGTGTATTAGACTTAAAAGCCTGTTTCATCCAGTTCGTTCTGGCATTTTGAGCATTTGGCTTTACCTTCGTCTTCGGTGGGCTGCTAACCTTGCCGAAGGAAACCTCCAATCTGGAGGGCTCTACCTCTAATGGGGTATGTGTGGCAGGATACTCCCGGTAGTTGTCGCGTCCCATCGAGAGAGTCCGGAAAAACCAGCGGTGTCCGTGGATTTGAACTTGGATCTTTTCGTTCATTTGTTTGCTAAGCGGAGCACATTTCTCTACGTCCACTCGCCACTTAAAAGCCAAAATGCTAAAACGTAGATGACATTTTGGTATACTTCTGACGGAAATTTGTTGGGTCCGCGTTAAATTTGACGGGAGAAAAGGCCGCGGAAGCGAGCCTTAGATGTATATCACTTGCACAGCTTGAATTATTAAAGTCAAGAGGCTGAAACTCACTCCGGTCGAGGCTCCTTCGCCAGGACCACGTGGTCCGGAAATTTAGCTTTATAACACTTGACGTGGAACAATTGCGAGAGTGGCCGCGCAATAGCGACGGTAAATATTGCGCAAGCAGATCTTGTCGGGCCGATGAAATTGCCGCGCATGTTCGTACGTGGCGTGCGACGGGGATGTTTGCGGATCGCCCGCTTCACCCTGGAGATATTAAGCGCGAAGTGCAATATGCGGGAAAGGGCAGGAAGAACGGGAGGGGGGGGGGAGGGGGAGAAATGAGAGGCGAGAGAACGAAAAGGGTGAGGATGCGCGATCGCGAATACAGAGGTCGACAGCGCGGCTGCGTGAATAATATATGCAGGCTTGCGTGACTCGGTTCTTTATGACGCGACTGAGGGTATCGCGATTGCGTAGGTGAGCGCAACACGCACGCGTTATGCGTGCGCGATCGGAAGGCGGCAGGCCAAGCCGCGGAAACGCGTGGCGTGGATGTGCGCGGAAAAACCTCCCCCGCGATGTCACATGAAAGCAGCACGGTCGTCCACTTGTTACGCGAAGGCGAGAACAATGGCGTCGGCGAAAATTAATTATTCCCCAGGTTCCGCGGGTCTCTCGGCGACGGGAAGGGCGGGAGGGGAGGACGGAGGTCCCTTCTGTGAAGGAACGCGGATGAGCGCGCCGGGGTGCCGGTGACGTCTCAGAAAATCAGGCCGCCGACGACACCGGGCTGGTTGTTGCTGGCGTCATGATTTTGCCGGGCGCAATTTCGCTCACGTACTACTGCGCGAGCGGCTAAAACGCGACGAACCGTGACGGTGAAAATGCGTTTCGCGATATCTCGTTTCCGCCGTGCTCCGCGATATCTAAATAAAATAAATGTTCGCGCGAAAGAACTCGTTTTCGACGGCGAAGGGACGCGCGGGGATGCGCGCCGTGGATAATTGTTATATTAACGCGATTCGATGCGGCGCGAGTGTTACGTGACTCTCCATTTTTGACGAATTATTGCGCGAATTCGCATAAAGCGATTATTGAATCGTACGGAGTCGGCGCGTTCAATTGTTCGATGGCGCAGTTGATATTTTAAACCATTTCCTTGGGATTAGTAATAATCGCCATTTTACGGGCACGAAGATTTATACGATTATTAATTATGTTTCGATGATGCATTTCAGTTTATATCAAACGTGATAAGCAAACTTTTGCCGCTTTTCGCAATTTACTCGCCGATATTTTTGCAAAATTCGCGGAAGGATATTTCGGGATGAAGGTTAAATTAAAAGTTTCATGTCTCAAGAGAGCGTTTAAAAATACGATGGAAGCATACCGATCTTTCGACGCCGATCGATTTTCTTAATTTAACCGGAATGACAGGAAATGGTGGAATGCATAGAAACACATTTGCTGGAACGGCATTTCGACGGTATATAAATTTTTTCACGCAGAAGTATTGTATATGTCGAAAACTAGCGCAGATTCGCGTTAAGCCCACACACACGCGGTGTAAAAACGAGAACGAAGGAAATAACCGAAAAAGCGAGGAATAGAGAAGAACGAGAGAATGTTTGCAAAACCGACGGCAAAAAAATAGTTTGGCAAAGAGACAAAGACGAGAGGGAGAAAGGGAGGAGTATGCGGGACGATTTCATTCCTGACTGTAATACTCAGAGAAAACCGAACGATTCGGATTCGTTCAAACCTGCCGATCGACGAAACCGAGCGGAAAAATGAATGTTCCGCCGTGCTCCGATCGCGCGCGCGGTCCTTCCACGATTTAACATATGTTCCATGAAATCACGAACGCGGCCTTGCCGCACGATTTCTCCGATTATTTTTTTATCTCGATCCGGAAAATATCCAAGATGCCCGATGAAATTGTGCCGCGGCGCTGACCAATAGTGTCGAGATGTTTCTGGAATCGAGTCCGCTTCTTAAAAGATACCATTTAATTTGCGAGTAATTTCCAAAGGCAACTCTCTTTCTTAATTTGGAATTATTTCGGGAGAAAATGTCGTTCAGCCAGTGCTGCTGCAATTGCCACTGATTGTTTTAATCAGAACCGAATTTTAAAATAAATAGAGATCTCGAAAGTATTATACTTGAACGGAATATTAATATTAACGCCTACTTTTACGAGATAATTAATATCAGAAATTGGCGCGTTACGAAAAACATTTAACCAAGACTTTGTTGAGAAAAGGTCGACTTCGACCGTGTTAGACAATACGTTCTCGAAGTACTGGCTTTTCCACACCGGACGCTGTATTTTGCAAATATTTGGCTTTACGGATTGTAAAGGACAGAGCATGTAATGGGAAACAGAATGGACCGCAGGAAACAGAGCGAAACAGGTCGGGCTTTCATTGCTGCGAAACTACAAGCTTTGTCCTTTTCTCTTTCTCTCTCTCTTTCTCTCTCGTCACTATTCAGTTCGGGAATAAATAGATACTTGTTGGGATTTTCACGGGCTTCATTAGTGCGGAAGGATTATAAATCGAAATGCAATATGAAAAGCGAAATATCGAGCTCGGTGCATTTATATTTTACCGTTAAAAGATCCATTAATATCCCATTCGGACTTTTAATCCCTGCTAAAAGCTTTAAATGGTTTAATTGGTACTATTTAAAAAATTCGGTTATACATATCGATAGATACATAGATTAAGTATCCGGTCCGTTTTTACTATGTCTATTAATATTATTGTAA
>NW_011967237.1:64021-99021 GCF_000949405.1 Vollenhovia emeryi | reverse complement strand
ACGTGAAATATTAATTTCACAAATGATATTAATATTATTTAATACCTCAGATATTTTCGATGAATTCCGTGCAAAAAAATTTCAGCGATCTGTGAATTAATGAGGAATTTTATAATTAATATTTGCTGTAGACTAAAACTATTGCGAAAGTTTTTCATGCAGCTTTTATTTTTAAGCATAATGCTTGTTAATTACATAGTTGGAAATATGTTCCCGGACGCTTAAATAGAATTCCAATACCAGGAGCCGAGTTTTAGATTTACCGAGATTACATGTACGATATATTGCTACCACGAATCAAAACTTTGCCGTTACAGCTATAAACTCCATGTCGAACATGTTCAGTAAAATTGGAAGTATGAGGAAAAATGTCAATAATCGATACGTTCAATCGGTCTTTATCTTTCGCATCATCGCACGTCGACGTATACATCATTCGTTTAATTTAAAAATAGTTGATACAATCTCATAACACATATCAGTTATTTCCCTTTTGACGATCTTTCAATTAATTACGGCGCCATTCTTCTTATCGAAAATCCATTTCTAAGGAATTTAATTCCTTCTAAGAGATACAATAGTCTATTTGTTATCGTTTCTATATATATATATATATATATATATTTGCAGCTTTTTTGATCGTTTATTTTCAGTTAAGCGAATTGCTTTTTATTAGAAATCTTTTCGAAACTTCAGGCAGAAAAGTAGTATAAAACAAGGTTAAATCGCTATTATTTTAAATAGATAATTATTCCTGAAAATATACTTACATTAAAAAATCAAGAAAATAAAATTGTGCGTTGCGTTAATTTGCTAAACGTGCTAGTTTAACACTTTGAAATTTTATCCCTGCTGCAAATATCTCGTTAGTTGTCATATTTTGTGCGAAACTGTTTAGACGCTTTACACGGAAATTTTATATTAAATATTAAAAAATTCTTTTGATATTTTCGGATCAAAGTCCTGCCACATATGTGACCGATTTCTGTCGCGGCCTACTCTATCGAGAGTTGAAAGTTCGAGCGCCTTTTTTCATGGGAACGTTGCCAAGGAGCGACAAGAAACAGCAGCCCCCGACTTTGCGAAAAACCTGCTGCTTCCTCGGCCATATTCGTCAAGGACTATCGTATCTTATTGACAGCGCTGCTTCTTTTACCACCGATTACTGTCTATAGGAATAACTCAGCGATTTTTTTCACTAACCTAAGGCCGATCTTGTCGGACTGGACATTCAGCTAGTTTTATGAAACTGTGGAGTATTCGATATATCGAGACTGAAATTTTACTGTGCAGGTACACGTTCGATACGAAATAAAATATAAGACGGAAAACCGACCGAATATTCCTGTGAATAAGTCATATCGTTTAAAGGATTTTTTTTAAAGAATATATCAAATCGAATATGTAAACATTGTAAAGGAACGGAATACATTTTGGTAGACTTATACGAAATGTTATTTATTTTGCAAATTTGCAGTCTTTTTTCGTAAAAAAAAGGTAAAACATGAATATTTTAGGGCGTCAAGATAAAATTGTTGATTTTGTTCACGTCTGATCCGGTATAATGACTTTTTTATTATTGGTTTCTTTTAGAAAAGTAGTCTACATTTTTTACCTGCTGTAACAATAGTGTGATACCTCACGTATATAGTGTATCGCACAGGAATCATGTACTTGCTTTTTGTGATTACATTACTCGTCACTATTACACGGTGATAATCTAAACGCAGAAGAAAAGGTACGACTGCACTTAGAACTTCCGTTAAAAATTTCCGATCGGTATCGGGCAACTTTGTAACTCGCATAAGGAGCGCGTTCGATACGGAACTTCCATTCGACCGTGTACCTGCGCAAAGACTATAACAAACGCGTCGCGCTATCGGCAAGTTATTCCTGGCTTTCGGAAGCTGCTGAAGTCAGGCTTGCCCAGTGAACTCTATACATACTGGAATGAGTGATCTATTGTTCTGGCTGTTGCCGAGAGAGAGGTGCGTTTGGGTGAATCCTTGTCTCCTTCTAGTACTACCTGATTGGATAGTCGCATATAAATGACGAGAAGAAGGGCGTCATTTATGTGCGATTATCCAATCAGGTAGTACTAGAAGGAGACAAGGATTCACCCAACGCACCTCTCTCTCGGCTACAGCCAGAACTATAGATCACTCATTCCAGTATGTATAGAGTTCACTGGGCTTGCCTGAGAACGCCGGTCATAATAATTAACTTAACGTCTTGCAGCATCGAACACGACATATTATACATACATAGAGGGAAGTCATCTATTAAGAGATAGGACTCTAATATGAGATAGCAGGTTTTCAACGTCTAAAGTCAATTACAAATCTTTTCTCGCAACGATTACGCGATCGAACAATCAGTTTTCCATTAAACAGATTGCACTCCGAGGGCAATAAATTCATGGTGGAACCAACAGATGATGCCAATGTAACGTACGTGTAAATTTAACATAAATTTAAACTGTGGAATCTAAAATAAATCTGAAGTTAAAATTATCGAACTCCTACAATGTGAAAGACATACCAATGATATTGATCAAGTGTTAAACTTAATACAGTGAATAGTCACTGATTTACTACTGCAATTTTCAGTAGTATACTTATAACTGCAAATCAGGGGTGACGCGGAGCTCTGTGCTAACACGAGTGATTAGTAATGGTAGGGTCCTCGGTTCGATCCCCCGGCCTTCGTCCCGCATATTTTCTCGTTAAGGGAAATTTCAAAAACTCAACGCTTGAAGGAGTTTAAGCGCCTACACAGGTGAAAAATTTATGTTAAATTTAACAGATATCACATGTCCCAAACGATCCACACAAATTTTTGTGTTAATTTAACATAATATGGATATGTTAAATGATCTCACACTAATACTCTGTTAATATTTTAATACAATATAAATGCAAATCTCAAAATAATTTGAAATAAATTTTGTGTAACATTAACATATTTTTAATGACAAAATAAATTTTTAAAAATGTAATGTTCACATTTTACAGATGTAACAAGTCGAATGACGGTTCGAAATCACTCTCACTTATGTTATATAGAATAAAATCAATTTTATTCTGTAAATTTTAACATATAAATCTTGTTACTAATAATATAGAATGTATTGTGTAAGATTAAAAAATAAGTTCACGTTGTGTTGTTTTAACATTGCTTTTCAGTTATTTTAATAATTTTACATTTGAGGTCAATTAACACAAGAGCAATATGTTAAATTAGCACATAAATGTGTTAAACATTTCACACTAAAATTTTAACCGGCATTTTCTTAAACAAGAAAACACAAATTTTCCAACTGTGTAGTATTGGATTCAGTGTTTAATCAAGATGAAGCATGAATTTCACGGAATCTTTAGAGATATCACGCTGATATATCCTAACGGTTGAAAGGCGATCCCACAAGAGGGTAAACTTAAAAAAAAAGACAACTGCAACTCAGTGACTGTTCACTGTGTCCAGTGATAATTCGCCGATTGATTTTTAGAGAGTATCTCATAATAGGGGACATTGCTGTATTAAATTTAATATTGAGGATTTTTATGAAGAAAATATAAACGGATACACATTTCAACGTTGAATTTGATAAAAAAAAACGTGCGTCAAGACAAGCCTCTGTCTTTCGATACTGCAGATAACGAACGGAGTTGACTTTACATAGCCATTCGTTATTCATCGCGCTCTAAATATTTAGATCATATTAGAGCCGCGATCTTGCAGCAAATTGTAACATAAATCACCTTATTATAACGGCAATATTGGCAAGTCTAGCGACGCGACCCCCGTATTTTCCCTTCCCGTGACATTCTGCACATAGAAGCCGGCCGTTTTCTCGGCCTCCCGATCCGATAAACAATTAATAAACATAAATTCTCTCGAAATCGCCGATAGGACGGCACCGGCGCGGCGCATGCTCGCCCGCCCACTCGCGCCGCATAAAATCGTTATAAATTCTTTTTTACGAGGCAGAGTACATAAAATTGCGCCGAGTCCCTTGCGATTTATGTCCCGCCGCCTGGCGTCGTCCTCTGTTTGCGCGACGCCTCGCTCGCGAAAGGGCTCGCCGAGTATACGGTCTCCCTTTCTTTCTCTATTTCCAGCCCTTAAAAGCCGATCGTTAAAATACTGCGAGGGTGTCGTAAATCGCCGATCGTTACGGAATCCTGTGCGGCGCAGCGCCTCGACGTGAAGGGAAGGAAGGCTTCAATTACCGGCGATGCGGTCGCAACAGGCCGTCCTCTCGTTCGCGCTACGGCCAATCTTCCAGAGTAATAAGAGTAAACGCGTCCGAGACGTAAAGGTCGGGAGAACGGAGAGGCAGGCCGATCTCTCGGAGCATCGGCTGATCACATCAACGATCGCTTTACGGCGGCGTTCTTTAAGAACGTAAATATCCCTTAAGGAGGATTATGCAGACACGTGCGAAATTGCAAAGATAAAGTTTCGTCGAAGGGAACTGCAAATGGAAAATACACATGCGCGTGCTGTTGGTTGTTCGCTGAAAAACACGCTTCCTTTTTTAATTTAACAAAAACTTCATCCCGTGTCCGCGTACACGTATATATTGCGAGAGCAGTATATTCCATGGATTCCAGAAGCTTTTTTCGCTATCGTCCTCTCTTCTTCCCGAACACATACAATACATATATTTACACGCTCCGTATTCATTTTTTTTTCCTCCCCCGTTAGAATTCTCTACGGAAAGCGGGGGATAAAGCGCACGTTCGCACTATCGATGCCTCGCAACGTTTGTTTTACGGCGATTTCTCTCGTATTTGCACTTGCGGATTTTAGGGTCGCCGTGTACGGCTGAAAATCCGCGGCTCTGATTTCGACTTGGAAAAGTCCGGCGCGTATGACCGCCGGAGATAACCACCGGCGACCATCGGACGGACACGAATATGCCGGGCCCGCGCGCACACACACGGCTCCCCGCCGTGACAATGGCGGCAGTCGATCGAGCAATTCGGTGCAACGGGCAACGTCGATGATGACAGTGACGACGGTGACAATGGCGGTGACGGCCGTCGCCGTCGTCGTCGTCGTTGCCCGCGCGCCATTGCGCGATAAATGCATTCTGGCGAGCGCGGCAGAATTGATGCCGGCCGGGAAATGCGGCCGGCGAGAGGCGACAATTGCGAATAAGCAGCCGCGATTTGCCGGGGGTTTTTTTCTCTCTCTCTCTCTCTCTCTTTTTTTTCGTTCCGAAGTTACGACCCGACTGACATCGACGAGATCAAGGGCCCCCGTTATCACAGGAATTCCGGCGGGGAACGACGTAAATTTGGCGATGTAATTCGACGGCGCGTATACCTCGGGCAGGTATGCCCGACCGTAGCCGTGCGCGCGCGTTTCCCCCGCAATAATTTGATACGCGAAATTTGCGCGGCACGGGAAATTCCGATGGACGGCAAAGACGGCCGTGCTCCTCGGCGTGTGTACACGCGTGCACACGTATATGCGCGAGAGAGCGCGCGCGCGTGTGCGGTGACGGGACGACAACGAATGCCATCGGCAATGAAACCCTGCCGCATTGACGCAACGGCGCGACAAACGACCGTTGCACGGGATTAATTTAATAATAGTTAGATAATACGGCTTAGATCGTAGTACTACGCTCGCTCCCCTTTACGGAAAAGTAACGAGATAATTAGCAGGAAAGCACTGTACGTCAGTAATTTATACAGTAATTACTGTATTATTATTATGTATTACTATTGTACTGTATTATTATTATTCTTTACGTGGTACTGCGCCATGTCTTTGGTCCAAATCCAGCGGCGTATGTGTGGGTACACGGAGAGAATTTTCTTTTAAAATTTATCCTGAAAAGTATATGTGACTTAGAAATTTTACCATACATTTCACTAGTAATTATACTTAGTATACATTTTACTAATAAAATGTGTGGTAAAATTTCACACAACTGTCATAAAATTCTTCAAAATGTTGCGCGTATGTTGCCCCGCGGTTACATAATTTTCTTGATAAATTTTGAGAGAAAATTCTCACCGTGCAGGGCGAAGTGGCCAAATCAATAAAAGCTTTAATTTAGTTTATTGAATATAGCGCGCTTCTGGTTTCGAGGAAATATGGCGGACCCAGTCAAAACGAGGACCTACTTTAGTCAATTTCCGCCTAGAGTATCTCTAGGCTCGACGCAAAACGAAACAAATACTAGTTAAACTTCGGCGTAGATCGCGATAACGGCGCTATATCAGCTTCGCCTCTGATCACGGATCGGCCGCCATCGCGACGGCCGCCGCCGCCGCCGCCGCTGCCGCTGCCGCCGCGCGTTTCGTGCCTTTATTGCCGTTTTTATTCCGACTGCAATTCAGGCACTATCGATCGTCGCCACTGCGAAATCCATAAGCCGACCGCGCGGTTTATCGCACCTTCTACTAACCCCTCATCCTCCCCCCTTGCCTCGTTCAACCACCCCGTCGCGGCTGGCGTTTTGCGATCGGCGATTAACACCCCGCGCTATCGACGCCGCGACGACATCCGCCCCCGTTCCGGCATCGCGCGCCCGATAAGTCGCGGAGGGGCTGTTTTGTCTTCCTTTTTTCCTCCCTTTCTTTCGCCCTTTCGCTGCTTTCGCCAGATGACCGTTTCGTCACGAGACTTTTTACGCGGAAATTGAAGTCGAGTGACGGGCGAAAGTGCGGCACCGCGAGGCTGATGATGTTTTAAAGGGGGGAGGGGGGGGAGAGACTTGCAGATTAGATTCACAATCACGAGATGGTGTGACTTATGACTGATTTCCGTTTCAATCTGTCTTGAAACGGACGGCATTAAGGCTCCGATGGTGTTTTAAGTGAAATTTTCGAGATTTCAACAACGCGGCGCGACAAAGGGGCCCGAAACGAGCAAAAACGCTCGATTTACCATATAGCGAATTCAATTCGCTTGCACCAGTGCGCGCCGAGTGTATATCAGGGCTTGTTTACGGTCAATTCTTATATTTAAGGATCGTCTTAAATACCTCTTGAAATACTGAGAGCGCGCACTAATGCGAGCAATCGAATTCGCTATTGGAAAAGCGCGACTGCTCCAACGGGAAGGACGTTGAGCTCTAAAAATGGCGATGGATAATTATTACCATGGCGCGGCCGTTAATGCGGCGCTTCAAATAAATCGCCATATATGCGTAAAAATGACGCGGACAATTTGTTGGCGAGATTATTAAGTTTTTGTACGTTGCGCGACGTTTTTCCATACGCTTACGCCTGCAATCAACTTTTTAGGCGCATGCATCGCGCGCATTATCACATTGCAACGAGATGCATAATTAAACGCGGAAACGCGCGAGGCGAAGCGCCGTGATTTATGTTGACCGCAGTTTTGCGCGCAGCCGCGAAACACGCGCGCAAGAAATCAGCGGCGCATTAAAGTGCGTAACTGCAAATAGCGGCGATTTTTCAAATATCGGCAGCGGTCAACGAGGCTCTCCGTTGAAAATTTAATATCGGGGGGGGGGGGGCATTTTTGCGAATGCGCGCGTGCACACGTCGAAATATAGAGACCAGAGGCGATGTATTTTTTATAAGCATTTTTTTGCCCCCGCCCGCGCGCACGATATTTGCATTATTCCCGGGAAAGATTGCGGGCTCCGCTTTTTCTAGCGACGACAAATTATAATAATGCGCGCCGCGCCGTATACATATGTATAGTCATCGTAACGCATTCCTCGTTATTATGATAAAAGCTTTCGCCACTCGCTCTATCGATTTTTACCTCTAATTATCCGCTTAATTACGCGGGAACAATCTGAAATACAATTTAATACTAATGAGAATTTTCTTCCCTTTTCTTTCTCGCCGGCAATCCGCGCCCGCGCGTAATTACGTATATACTTTACATATTTTTATGCCGGACTTAAATCCCCGGGTCTGCAAAATTTTTCGCACGCCGTTATTAAACGGTCTGCGGGGGAACAAACGCGATCGCTATCATTGAGGTAAAGTTGTATGAGTTAAGTTTGGTTAAATTTAGTTAGCCGGGACACAGTCTGATCGATGAAACGTCGGGTGTAAATAGGTAGGTAGGAGATGTAAACATCCGAATACTTTAATGAAATTACAAACTTGCTCACTCGTCCGTTTGCCCGCTTGCTTTATTCCGCGCCACTCGGCCCGCATTTTAATAGCGGCATTTATTTCTACGTGACTCCTACAATTGATTCATATATAAATCCGAGGGGTAAACCGCCGAGGGGTTGCACTGTGGCGCACAGGTTTGCTGCATTATTGGGCATCACTAGGCATTTTGTGGGCATTAGTTTGAACATTAGGCCTTGCTGGGGCATTATAAAGATAAAACAAGATACAATAAGATGAAACCAGATAAATAAGATGAAATAAGCCAAGGGGAATTTTTTTTTACATCGACCAAACTGTCAAAATTGATGTTTGTTTCAGTCATGACGTTTTGACCCCTTTATCGGGTCCTTTTTAAGTACAATCTAAAGTTAACTGAACGTTGACTGAATGTTTCGGCATAAATTAAAATGTTCAGTCAACTTTAGATTGTACTTGAAAGGGACCCGATAAAGGGGTCGAAACGTCGTGACTAAAATAAACATCAATTTTGCCAGTTTGGCCCATTTTTTAAAAAAACTTTCTTTGGTTGATTACCACTGGCGACGAAAAGCTACTCCAAAAAGATAAAATATGAATAAAGTAATGCCCACTGGGCATTAGCGGGCAGTGGTGTACATGATTTTGGTTAGTGGTTTACCCCTCGTATAAATCGGTATCGTGATTTAAAACTTTCTAACAATAAATTGACGGAAACGCGGGAAAATCACATCGATTCCAATTGTGCAGAAGGTAAGGTTTTAAATAGATAACTGGAGCGTCGCTATTTTAAAGGGTCAACGATATATCTCCGATATATCGTTTGATGGAGACACTACGAGATCGCACGGCGAATGACGTTCGGAGAATAGATTTTATAAAAGGAGTTCTTAATATAAACATACGATTAATTTAGGTTACCTGGACAAACTGTCGCGGGTGATAAATATAAGTCTATCACCTAACATGTTAAAACTAAGAAAGAGCTCGTGAACGTCAAATTGTTACGATCTGACGCTAAACAGCATTAGATCGTACCGCAAGTAGAAGATTTAGTATCGACAATAAGATTAGCAGCTATTTAAAATACTTTTACGTAATTCGTCATAGAAAACATCTAAATTAGAAATGAGAATTTACTCCTGAGAGCTCTCATAAAATTTTCAATTGTTACGTTGCGTAATTGGATAATGAAACAAATTTAAAGTAATGAATATAAAATCCCTGCTAAAATTAATCGTTTTACCGTTTCCATTTATGCAGACTGGCGAGAGTCTACGTCACAGTAGACGGCGTTAAACTGCACTCGACGATCGTGATCAGTTATTTGTGTTCAATTTGAAAAAAAAAACTTCTCGCGAAATCTTTCCGTACATTCTCGCGCTTCGTGAATCGCGATAACCGAAGCAACTTTTCGACGTTCCTCGCCGAGCTTTTATTGGCATATTCGCCTAACATTATGCCAAACG
The DNA here is from genome assembly GCF_000949405.1 of Vollenhovia emeryi. NCBI lineage: Eukaryota > Metazoa > Arthropoda > Insecta > Hymenoptera > Formicidae > Vollenhovia > Vollenhovia emeryi. The sequence goes on along the minus strand of NW_011967237.1, from coordinate 89,453 downwards.
TTTTACGAATGTTTCTATTTTATTGGCCCGCCGCGCCGCACGAACGGCCAGATATTCAGCGGCTGTTCCTACGTATTTGGCATCACCTATACCGTTTTCTTTTCTCCCTTCCTTCCTCTCCTTCCCGCGTCTCATTGCGACAAGAAAAATGCAAGCGAAATTTCCCGGCGAGAGAGTTGCCCAACGCTTTGTTATCGAAAGTGGCCAATACAAAATATAATCGTTCCTATATTAACTCTCATAAAACCGATTGCTCGTTAGAACTCCAGGCAATTTGTATAATTACCTTTATCCGTGTGATTTCAACGAACAGTTGCGGTTTATTTATTTTCGGCGATGAACCACGCGTGTTCCCGTTCAAACTGCCACGGAGCTGCCGTGCGCGCGGGCTTGACAGTAACAGCATTTGACACGCCACGTCGCTTTATTAAGTTTCGCGTTTTAAACGAACGACAGCGGGGAATTACGCGCGCGATTTGTCTTTTCGTTCCCTGGCACGACCGTCTGTGTAAATTGGCCCGTGCTTCAGCTGCACGTCCAGCTGGTAACTGTCGATCGAACAACAGCGGCAGGGATTAGGCAGAAAATTTTATACCTTGACGGCCGGTGAGATATTTTCGCTGATTTTTTTTTCGATGGAAAGCGAAGTTATTACTTAAGAAACGTTAAAGGACTCGAAAGAGGAAATTCGTTATTTTTTATACACAACGGTCTGAAAACTCATCTTAAAACATTCCAGGAATTATTTGAAACGTTTAAGGACTCGAAAAGGGAATTTCGTTATTTTCTATGCACGGCGGTCTGAAAATAATCTTGAAACATTTCAGGAATTATTTGAAATGCTTAAGGACTCGAAAGAAGAATTTCGTTATTTTCTGTACATAGCGGTCTGAAAACAATCTTAAAGCATTTCAGGAATTATTTGAAACGTTTAAGGACTCGAAGGAATTTCTTTATTTTCTAGACATGGCGGTCTGAAAACAATGTTAAAACATTTCAGGAATCATTTGAAACGCTTTAAGGACTCGAAAGAGGAATTTCGTTATTTACTATACAGGACGGTCTTAAAACAATCTCAAACCTTTTCAGGAATTATTTTTCAACGTAGCCCGTTCTATCGGAGAACGACACCTTAGCCTTTCACGTCAGCTCTGCTCACAGCTTCTGCTGCGATTCCCTGCTATACGTTTGCGATATGATTTACAAATTTGCATTTGCTTGGGAAAGATTTACTAAATCGCCGCGGTGCACGGTCGGTAAACGGACCGAGAGTTGAATAACAAATTAAACAGAATACGGGTATAATTGCAAATTGGCGCAAACTGGAGATTGTTACAAGAGAAGGAGCTGGCAAAGTGACGGATGTATATGTATACGCAAGAGTCTTCGTCTTGTTGAAAGTTAACGAACGCAGAGTAGCGGCTCGTTAACGAACAAGGATTCTCTTCATCCTGCCGGTTCGCGCGCCAGGAAAGGAAATATCCCGTTCCATCCCGTCCTCCTCTTCGTCCGTTCATTTTCACTTTTCTTTTTTCAAGCTCGTCGCTCGTCGCAGGCTCACAAAGCGCCTCATTAGTATAATTTTTTCAACGCTACGTCGACGCGCGACGGTTTGGTTTGCGCGCTAAATGCATCCGTAATTTTGATAACAAATTAGTCGCTTCTGAGGAGAGAGGAAGGAATCTCACAAATGCCTCGGCATAGACTGGAAGATTTTCCAGTAATTATTAACCCGTAAAGATTCGGCGACTGTCAGAGAATTTGCTGACGTTAATTTATATCTCGACGACATTAACGAGGCTGGTGAAAAAGGCAGCGTATAGTCTCTCGCGTGAGGTGCAGAAATGCACCGGAGCGGAATGCACAGCAAACTTTGTTCACTCAGTAATTTACGAGCCAATTCAAATTGTAAACGCAACGCGCTTCGTTAGAAAAGTTCGCGTGGTCGAGATTTTGAAGCGCGAATCTTTATGAACAATCTCCATAATAAATCATCCTAGATGCGTGCGCGGGCGCGTCTGTTTGTCACCCTTTTATCTCTATCCGAAAATAGATACCCGCCTAAATAACATATGTAGATTGTAATCCCGTTTCGGCATAGCAATTTGAAAAATATGAGGCGACGCCCGGGTATACGCGAGAAGCGTAAATATTTTCCAAAACCCGACATGGTCTCTCTCGTGCAAAATTCCGCTCGGCTCTGATCTCCCGAGTCGGAAAGTAAGAAAAATAACGCAACACGCGAGGTAAGAAAAATAACTGCGCGCCATATCGTCCGGTCCGATTTCGATAACGCGCGACGAGAAAAATATATCAGCGGCAGTGCTTGCGCGAGTCGTCTACCAGCCGGTCGACTATACTTCACCTGTCGACAAGTGATATTTTCATCGTTTTTCGAGTGACAACTTACGCCGGAAGATTAATCACCGCGACGCCGAAGCGGTGGGTCCTTTCTAAAATATGTAGCTTCGCGAAAGAGTGCCCCTCCCCCCCCCCTCCCCAACCCCGCGTACACGGGTATTACGAATCGCGCTTATTGCGCTCGCAATTTAATCCCACCGCGTAGAACCGGGCGACCACACGTGCGATAAGTCATCGCCTTGACAAGTAATATTTTTATATCGTTTCTGAAAGTGACGTCCTTCGAGAGAAGATTAATCGCTCACTGTCTAAGAGACGGAAAACTTTTCCTTTCTTCTCATGACGTTTGACATTTTGATATTATATCGAAGAGGTATATATATACCTGCCCCCCTCCTCTCTCTCTCTCTCTCTCTCTCTCTCTCTCTCTCTCTCTCTCTCTCTCTCTTCTCTCTTTCAAAACTTGAAATATAAACGTAATAAACGCAGTACAATTTGCCTCGCTAACGGATGATTTTCTTAGCGTCGAGAGTGACATTATTTCGATTACTAATTCCATATATTTATCGATCCTTGGACTAAGTTCTTTTTCTCCATATGAAAATGAATATTAGAACGACGTGAAATATTACGGTTCATATTGAAATGTTTAAAAGTTGTATTAACAAGGAACTTCATTTTCTCTGTTACAGGGGCATATTACAGCAGGGAAGAAAGAATTACGACGAGGCGATTTTGAGTTATCAACGAGCCATTCATTTCCGACCTTCGTTAGCTCGTAAGTCCTTCAATTACAACCCTTTTCCGACTTGAGAGACCGCGCAACGTTCATTGGCTTCATTAGCCAAACCTTCGGGGTCCTGTGGTCATTCGAACAGCTTGATATTTGAGCGCGGTTAACGTTTACTTGACGTAAGCGTTACCGCTGATCGACCGTCGAAAGAATCCCTAAAGCCACGGAAAAATAAGCGGTCCCTTTATACACGCGAGTAATACTTTTGCGGAAAATGAAGACGCGGGCGGTCGCGACTGTCATCCATTTTATCCGATATATTTATCGATCTCTCGGTGTGCTATTTGTAGCCAATAAGACGCTTATTCTCCAACCAACTTTTCTCGCCTCGCCGTCGCGCGTTTCGGCCGTCTCTTTGATCAATACAATAATCTTTAGACGTACCATAGACACACGTATTATCACACCGCCATTTCCCCGGCTTGCCTCACTTCTTGAGCGGCCCCCTTGGGTCCACGCATACATCCGTGCTTACTGCTAGAAGCTGAGAGATCGGCTCGCGTCCTTAACGAGCCGCCTTTTACCCGGGAGACCCCCCAGTCTTTACGGCTTTAGACTTGCGGGCGCGGCGCACATCGAAGCGGACCCGTAGGAGGCAAAAAGGGAAGAAAGCGAGGAAGGAGAAAGATGAGCGGCTCGTTTGTTACACGTACATCCTCGCTACAGTATGTAGGATCCGCGATTTACTCCGGCCGACGTGGGAGCGGTTCGTTATCGCGCGAGATAGTTTGTCGCGTTACGATATCGATTTTATGGCTCCTTCACGTGCCATTCCGTGGGTTTCCAGCCCCCAGATGTTTTTCCTCCGTAAAGGGCGATATCGGCACTATCCGGAAAGCGCAATTGTGCACTGTGGGCGCATCTGCAGCGTGAAACGGAGCACCGAATGCAGATTACATTTCGACGCCTTAGGTGTCTCGTAAACATTAATTTTAACGGCGGGAGCTTGAATCTATTTAGAGTCAATATCTTTTTGCGATGGAAACTTCGGACACCGCACCCACAGAAATTTCCGAATCCGATGCTATTACACTTCAGTGTATTTTAAAATAGGATCGATAGAGCGCCAATCATATTTGTTACAGAGAAAGGAATATTTTTATCTTAAGAACGTTCATTGGTAAATCGATTTTCTATGTGTTTGCTTCAAATGTTATCTATATGCCTGCTAAATTTTTAAAGACCGTGTCTTACATTTATATAACTTACTCTCGTCTCAATATAGTAAGTCAATCGTTTCGATAGAGGAGAATGAGAATTATTGATTTTATTGTGATAATGTCTTATTTTTATACCAAATGAAGTTGCGAGAAATATAAGTGGGTCAAGAATATTTTTTGTCTCGGTGACAGAAGTCCTTTCCGAGGGTGTGCGTTTCAATATTGAGCTAAATATTTTTTTTTGGCTTATTTTAATGATTGAAAATATTTACATATAATAAATAGATATATGTATATAAATTTTGCATAACATCCCCGCTGGAACCCGAGCGGACAATAAAACTTTATTTAATTGCATTCCGGGCGCTTGCTAATAATGAAAAACATTGGCACCTGGATTTTCCAATAAAAAAAAGTCATTTTTAAATTTGTAAAAACATCTGAAAAATCTTGCCCGGCAAAATTTTAACATCCAGCGTACGTACCGTGCGACAGATTAATGTCACGTCGGATTTATCAGATGCGCATCGAGAAAAGTATTGGCGTTGCAAACAAAGAATAACGCGCAAGCACAACACACGTGCACACATACGCCGCGTAAATCCGAGCGACACGTTCAAAGGGAGATATAATTTTGTATAAATTTATACGCGGACGGTTTGCATGCGCAATGAGCTTCGGCAAATGCCGGGAAAACGAATATTTACCGCATCGGGGAGATATGCGGGCGCGAAACGGCGGTGAATTTGTGTTACACGATACCGCGCATACGAGCCGCGCCGCGCGACGATTTACTTTGACCGGCGCAGAATTACAATAATTCGTTACGAAGGGGACACTTTTTCGCGCAATTCGATCCCGTTGGTTCTTTACGGCGCACACCCGTTTCCCAATCGGTGCGTTTCTCACCCGGAACGCGGTGAAATGATCCGTGCGAGCGCGATCGAATTCGCGAGGCTTATACATCATAGCCGGGAAAGGAAACGGAAGTAAATGTGAAATGCGCGCAATTTCGCGGATGTCGTTCTTATATATTAACACGTTTCATTTTTAAACCGGAAGGTAACGCTTGCGAGGGACGGCCGTCTCTCTAAATAACTAATCACCGCCATAAAACTTTTAGCCTCATTTATATGAGCACACGCGTTACATTATTTCTAAAAAATTTATCTCGTGAAAGATCTCTTTGCAATATATTTTTTTAGATAACATGTGGACGAAAGTACAGGTCAAACGTGAATTATTTCATTTAGCATTCTCATGATTTTATAGATCTCTTTAATTAATTTCGAATATGTGATTATTCGACAATTACTCTCTGAAAGTCAATCAGTGGATTATCACTGAAAACAGTGAATATTCGCTGATTACAGTTACATTTACGAATAATTCAGTGTTATACTTATAACTGTATTCAGCGATAATGCGCCGATTGACCTTTATAGAGTGCGTTCCAAATTTTTTAATTCCCATTTAATGCGTTCTCGACCCGTCACTTTTGAAAGATCGACAGAGACAAACGGATAAATTTATATACACATTGCATTTATTAGCCGACGTGGTCGCGGACATTCTAGCCAAATATTAACAAGTTTTCCTAAATTGTTTGTCGCGCTCGATGTGTTCTTGCATGTGAAAACGAAAGTTGCGACAGTGTTTGCAAAGTTACCTATATATCGCCCGCATTTGGCAGCCCGCATTTGCGGTTTCTGTGTTGACCGAACAACAATGCAAACAATAAACAAATGATGACCGAGTTACCAGTTGACGATATTGACTCTCTCTCTCTCTCTCTCTCTCTCTCTCTCTCTCTCTCTCTCTCTCTCTCTCCCCCCTCCCCCCCTCCCTCGCTTTCTCCCCTCCTTCCCCCATTTCAATTTTACTTTTCTCTACTTCAACATTTTTGAACGCTCAGACATCGATGAATGAATATTAATGTAATCACGTCTTTACTCGATATATTGACGTGCGTATAAACACATGTGCACACACACAGCAGATGGATGCGACACTATGAAAATTGATTGATAAATAAAATTTCCGTTTTTACAAAAGATATTTTGCGATAAAAATATATAACATTGAAATAAAGTAAATTTATTTTATTTCACGCTCATATACGCTCTACATTGTTCTACATAATCTTCATATATATAGGTTAATGTATTTTTCAAACTGTCTGTCCATTTTTTGGCCTTACTCTCTACGTACATACACAGGTCTTGAAATGTTTATTGAATTTCGATCGGAAGACGATCTTTCGGCGTTAAAAATTATATTACGAATATTCTTTTGCACGCATATACACCAGACATCGAGATACTGGACATCACAACCCAGTATCGCTTTGCCCTTACGGAAAAAAGCACTCAAGTCTTGAGTGTTAACACTCGATTGTCCGAATTTACTCTCAAATTTGGGCGCAAGCACCCGGATTTAAATATTTACACCCAAATTTGAGAGTAAATTCGGACAATCGGGTGTTAACACTGAAAACTTGAGTGCTTTTTTCCGTAAGGGTGACGCGCGCTGTAAGAGATTTAACTGATCGATCAGCCTTCGTACTTTTATTTCGGGCGTTATACATCGCGGATATTTATCGTCTATCGATTCTGATAGCTCTAATCTGATCGAACTAATCAGTTAAAACCGCCCTTTCGATATGAGTAATGGCCGATAAAAGTTGGCACTTTAAACAAGCTTAAAAGTTGCCGGGGAAGTTTACTAACGCATCGACCCGACTATATTGTCGGCTCAAAACGCGATACCTTACACCACAAGATCGAAATTTATTACCGAGTACGAACTTGCGAAAGCACGCGGGCAATATCATTCAGTTAGAAAGAAGCATTTAACAAATATTTTAACGTAGTCGTGAAATTCCGCGATTTTTTTACAATAATGTGCCAAGTCGCAGTTTTTAATAACAAACTAAGCGCCAGAATGGGATTTTAAGATATCCAAAATTAATTATATTCCTAAAACTACTATCATAATAAGATTGTTTCGTTAGAATTAAAAAAAAACCTCTACCGATATCCGCAGCTATCCCGAATATCGAAGGTCCGAGTCTATTCGTACCTATGCTTGTTCTGCTGTAAAAAGCTTTGATCTTTATCGAGATCTTAGAGCAGTCACCTTGTGTAAAGTTTCTTATAAAATTTTTATTTCTCGAGGCTGAACATTTAGAACGAAAATGGCGGACTTTGACCTCGATACGTTGAAAGTATCTGGAATTATTGACGCTGTGGCTTTGAAGACTTGTGTAGAAAGCGTTTATATCGTAAAGGAAGCATCATTTATGAGATTCGTTTCGAGGCTATTGTATACCCGAAGTCGCACATCGGTTTAGTTAACTTTAAACATCTCATAGAATCATTAAGAGATGAATATTATTAGTCTTATTATTAAACAAAAATACGACGAAATCCGATTACTCTGATTACACGGGCCATTATTTTCTTTTTCATGAATAAAGATAAGAATAGCTGAAAAATATGGATGGAAATCCGCCTCTTTTGTGCGAGGATTATCCGGGACTTTTTATTGAGCGCTGAAATTTAATTAAACCGCAAGGAGCAATTAAATAAACACGCGGTTTAAATTTATCGTGAGATATTAAACCGCGTATATGGTTATACGCGTAGTGTGCGAGAATGGAAATGGAAAGGGCATTGTACTAGAAATTTTTGACGATTATCGCACGGGGAAACTAAAAAGCTTGCTCACACGTAAAGCTCCTCCAGGGAAACGACCGCAATTGCATCTACATGCATTAGAATGTTTAATTTTATAAGGCCGCTGGCTAATTTCGCCGTTGGGAATAAAAAGCTGGCAAAATCTCATTAAATAAATTAGAAGTCCAATTATCTTAAACGCGGAATAGCTTACATAATATTAAACGGTATTTCGCAATTGTTTCGTCAGAGGAAGCGCGCGCAGATTTTCATATCTTGCACAGTACAGAATAGGTGTAAAAAAACTGAAACGTATTATTCCAAAAGGTGGATTAATGGAAAAGCCCGTTCTCGCTTTAAACAAATTTTAATTTGGCAGCGACAAATCGAACATCAACATACACAAATGTAATATACATTTATTAATTATACGCGTATTACATTAATTTATCAGAGTTATTAAAATTATTCAAAAGATTATATAAATCTGATCTGCACGCGTTTATTCTCGTATTAGGTGCCACGAGCAAAATGCCAATTAATCCGGCATTTTCCGAAGGATAAGTTTCATGCTGCTAGCACCGCCGCCACTTAAGGGCTATTTCTTAAGTTAGTCGACGCTAAAGTCGACGTATTATCATCGATTAATCAACGGCTCCGCGAAAACAAAGGGAAAGAAGCGGCGCGGTCTACTTTTTCCCCGGTCCGCAAACTTTATTCATTCGAAGTTCACTCGCTTGTCGTGGAAGTTCAGCCGATTACTGAAACGCGGATACATCTCGCTTCTATGCAGCGGGGCGCAAAAGTATATTAGCGAAGTTAAACTCGATCCCGACGACGGCGGGCCGGAAGCGAAAGAGCACAAGGAATGTTTAAGAAGTCCTTCCCTTTTAACATTCGTCCACGATGGCGGCGTCATGCAAAATACTTCGGAGACTTCGTCGCTCAAGAATGAATAGAATTTAGTTAACAGCCCCCGCTCTATTTAATATTAACTAATTAACGGTGGAAGCTAATTTAATTCCTTTTTAATCCACAATAGAGACTCATGAACGTGCTTTTTTTCGCACACCGATCGATACGGGACGAGAGAGAGGGCGGCAGAGTTTAGAAAGATAGAGGGTCCCTATTTCACAGATTGTATTTACAGAATGCACAACTGAGGATACGCCACGCGCAACTTTTACGGCAGTTTTCGAGTGACGAATAACGCGCGCCTCTTTTCGCCGAGATTTTATGAGCCAACCGCGACTTGTTGTTGCGCGCGCGGCAACACAAGTTCGGAATACAGGCCATCTATAATCCAACAAACGGCCGCGCTCGTAAATCTCGCGGGAGCATCTCCGCTCATTTATGGCTCGAAAAAATGCGAGATTAGCGATAAAAAAGAAAGAGCAGAGAGTGAGAGAGAAAGAGGAAAGAAGATACCTGGTCCCCCCCTCCCTCCTCGCGTTAATGCAGTTTGCCACGAGCGAGCGCGTCACGTGTGAAAGACTCCTCGCGAGGGGTGAACTTCCGGAAATGCCCCCTTGTCTACAACACGTGCGCGAAACGCTCGCTCGCGAAATGCGGGCGACTCAATTAAAGCGGCCAAGTTCCCCGAGAGCGCCCGGAGAATCACGGGGCAAGAACTGCGTAGACAGAAGGCGGAGAGGTGTAGTTAGACGTCTCTGCTTTACTTTCACAATTAACCCTCGGACGCGCAAAGCACTTCCCCGCAATGTTAAATGATACATCCGCCCCGGCTCACGGAGACTCGCGAAATAGGTTTAACTTGCGGTCGCTGATTTTAATTTAACAATGCCGCATTACGAGCTTTCATACCGTAGCGTTATACGAGCCTTCACTAATCACTTTTAATCATTTTAATTTGATAGTGTGGCGAGAATTTCTACTAACCAAATGATCGATTAATCAAAGCGCGCGCGCGCGTTAATCAGTTTTAGTAATATTAAATTTACAATGGTGTATCTTAAATAATTGATTAACTTTGATTAATCAGGTTTAACGATTTCACAGTGAAATAAACCCGGCACAATCTCGTCAGGTTGTGAAGTCATATAAACCGCGAAATAATGATCGCTCCAATTAATATTAGTCATTGGCTTCTGTAACATTTATTTGCGTTATTACGCTTTGCATTACATTTCCTAATTATGTTTATGCGAGATAATAATAATGGTTTTACAGTATGACAATGATACGCAACATTTCAAACTTTGTCAAATCAAATAACGAATTATAATTGCTCTTTGTAGTACGCATTATAGAAATAGCTTATTTTTCCAACTCGATGATTAAACGCAGTGTACAACGACTGCGTCCGTTTATACAAATCAAAGTGCTTGCGTAATTTCATTGGATGTTACCTAATTTTACAATAAAATAGCAATTTTCATGAAATAAAAGTAAATAGTCACAAATTCGGCAAATATTTTTATTTTCCGCGGTAGAAAATACGTATAGCGCGGGGTAATCGCGTGTAACGCGCGTTAATAAATACATCAATGTATATTCGTCAGTGTGAGATTTACTCGTGATCGGCGGTCGCGTCGAAAGGGGAACGTCTTTCGATACGGGGGCGATAAACGACAAATGTCGTGTCGGAGCACTCGTATTTCGCGAGCAGATTGCCCATAAATCGCGTGTTATTATCAGAAGTTCCTACAATGCCTGTCCGCGTAATCTATCGGGTGGGTTCGCAAATGGGTGCATCGGTTATACGGGGCGAGCTCTGCCGGGCCCCCGAGTCTTCGCGAATCGACGGCAACCGGCAACCCGAAAGCTACGTAACGATTCATTACAGACGCGGTGTAGGAACCAGCCGGCGCATCGGAAATACTCGGCAAGTAGGTTAACCGGACGGCTGCAATTTTAGTTGGTGTATTATTAGAAAAGCCTCTCCGGGACGCGCGCGCGCGCCTCTGTCTATAAATCTCCGCGTAATTTCAACGGATACGTGTACAGCGAAATCCCGTGTTCGCGATCACTCGCCACAAAAGCCGTTTCTGGATTAGCTGCAAAATTCTTCCCCCACCCCCGACACGAAAGCGGCTTCGTCGCGTCGCGATGTCTGACTTTGGCGAAAATCGAATCGCATCGACAAAAATGTCGAACCAACGAGAAACGTTAGAGTCTCGTAATGGTGTGCAACCCCTGGTCCACGATCTTGCTTTAAGTAAGCTGTAACCCTTGAGCCGTAAGAAATTAACCAATCATAGGTGAGAGTGAGGGGAATGAATGCATGTGATTGGTTAATTTCTTACGGCTTAAGGCTTACGGCTTACAAGCGAGATTGCGGACCAGGGATAACGTTTATGCCGAGGGGGAACCGCTGACCGACATCTTGTACACCAGTGCCCACTAATGCCCAGTGGGCATATTATCTTATTATCTTATTTATCTTGTTTTATCTTATTTTATTGTTGTAACGCCCCAGCAAGGCCCAGTGCCCAAAAACTGCCTAGTAATACCGTAAATACACCGCAATGTTCTCAGCGGTTTCCCCCTCGTTTTATGCTTATGTATCTGTATAAGCGTTGTTGGATTGAACCTATTTTTAATGCTCCAGCCGTGCTGAATGTCGTCAATTTTCATTTATTGTTACAAAAGTTAATGTCACTTCTACTAAACATCCAGAATATTTTATCGCGCACATAATGGAGTTATATTGTCACTGCAGATAATTCTTTGAAACATCTAAATAAGGTAATTCGGATCCGAATAACTTCATACGTTATATCATGGTTATATACTTTTATATGGAAGTAGAAATATTAATACTTTAACGGCGATGCGAGAGGGACGTGTCTTGAAGTATCCGGGATTTAGAGTGGCGTGCTTCTATTAAGTCCAGGATGAAGCGTGTCTTTACCGGGACTAATAATTGCTTGCAATCATTCACGATAGAAACGCGATCTTGTTAATGTCATGGCTGGACGAGAAGGCCGAGATTACCGGGCTACCGCCACAGGATTTCCGTATCGCGCACGGCTAAGTGTCGTCCCAGGGCTCGAAATCGCGAGAAATTAGTCGGATCGGTTGTATGAGCACTTAACACGATTGATTTCCTTGAATACGGCAATTTCTGTAAAGGCCTCGCTCCTTTCGCAACCGCGCCCTCATCCCTTCCACCCTTGGCGCGATCACTCGAAGACAGTATACAGAGTTTACGCTCAAGAGTGAGCATATATATATATATATATATATATATGTGTGTGTGTGTTGCGCATATATGCGCATTTCGAACAGGATATATACATATGTATGGATCCATTTGTTGTCTGCCCTGTTCGAAATGTTCTCCAGATCATAACAAGATGATAATTCGAATTGGCTCTTGTATAACGTCCAATCGGGCTGTGCTAATTGGACGTTATACAAGAAGAAGCCAAACAGCTTTACGGTAATTTTAGAACTGTTCAGCTCTACACGTGCAATGAATCAAATGTAGAAAGTGATAATTGTCGCTTGGTTAGATCTAATTAATCTTATCGTCGTAAGAGATAGATAGAAAAAGAGAAAAGAAGATGGAGAGAGAGAGAGAGAGAGAGAGAGAGAGAGATCATGCTTCGCTGATATGATAAATGTTATGTTGATTTTAATTTATATTGTTTACTTCATTTATAAAATTCATAACCACTATAATTTAATTAAAATAACATAATTATGATGATGTTAATTTAATCCCAAAAAGTAATTGCCGTTGCAATTTATATTAAAAGCAACATGTCGTCTCTTTTATTATAACGTCCTCGCAATAACGTTGTAGAAAAAGGTAATTACGCATATAATTATGGGGACGTTAGAAGATAAACTGTATTTTCCAATCGTATTTCCCGGTAGTTAAAAGTTAATATAACACGCGCAGATGACTGGCGAAAGTGCTTCCGACTAACGTTCAAACTGATCTAACAGTCGGATCAATCCAACTTATGGTTATTACGGGCAAATACAGCCAGAACGGTGGACTCATATGTTTGAATATTTTCCGCGGGCGTATGTATTGTTATTGGTTTTGTAATTGCTTTTAGCGCAAGTGGCACGGCGTGGCGGGCGGAGATTGGCGCGGGTTTCATCAGTACGTAACACGAATCGAATAAACTATTGAATTCGAGCGTATTAATTAATTTTCATATTTGATACCGGTATGCCGACGCTCGCTGTATGGCAATTGTCAGGAATTACATATTTTTCCGTCTCGCTAATCGGCGAATTGTAATTACATTTTCAGGAAAGCCGGATGGGCGACGGTCGACGCTTTTCATTTAGACATACCGTGTGTCGTGATAATCTATATTAAATACGCAAATTAATTGTTTCATCCGAATTTAATCATTTACTTAATTAATATCATGGAACGGTTGGGGCGGTTTGAAATTCACAGATTGCGTAAAGCAATCCCGCGACACGATGTCGTCGAGGCAAGAACTGTCACGCGAAATAAAAAGGCAGGGATCATTTCTTTCTTTTCGTTTCAATCTTAGCTCTCGATTGAACAACTTCATCTGATTTGAATTGAACAATTTACATCGCGACTCTCAGAATTCTTAAGTAACATAACGCTACGTGCAATTACACACCGGTGTTCCAATTTTCAAGATGCCGGGAAAACAATGCCTTTCTCTACCGCCACTTTGTATCGCTAAATTTTATCTCGTAACTCTCCGTATTGGATAAATTTTAATTCGATTTTATGTACGTTTTAACTTCAATTTGACTCGTATGATATTTGTCATCTGTTATTAGATCTTGCTTTCATCGCACTGAAGATGAACGGCAAAAGGGTTCGAAACGTTCGCCTCGTGTACTGTTCCGATTTAAATTTGAGATTACATTGTTTTTACGTTTTAGCGAACTCGTCTTATTTTCCTTGACTCTTATCGCCTTTATTTACTGTGATTTGGAGCCATTGTTGTTTATTATTAAAAAAACAGGGAGTCTCCGAAGACAAGACATTAGGCAGCTTTTCGAAACGACTGTCGTAAAGTGCGTTTTCGAATTACAGAAAGAGAGGGCGATACCATTTTTTAGACGAGCGCAATCTGTTTAAGTGTAGTTCCCGGCTTCTCTCGGTTTTTCCATTATGTAATCGAGCAATTATCGATGATTAGTCGCGATCGAGATAGCTATCGGTCTTCTTAGTTCAACTTTCAGCGTCTGCGCTTCAGGGAATCCGATGCAGCTTCAACAAGCGCGCGCGCGTATGCACACGCATCCGCAAATCGACCATCTATCCGTGCATACCGACGCACACATACATACACACACACACACACACACACACACACACACACACACACACACACACACACACACATACGCGCGATCACTTTACCGTCGCCAATCGATAAAGGCCGCTTTCTCGCTCGCGCACGTGCACACGCATCGCATCCGCGTTCCGCTGGTGCACGTGCAAACGTAGGCACACACGTCAGACTGGAGATACGTATTGCAAGGTGCGAGCGCAGCCTGCGGCAGCTCTATCCACAAATTGGCGACCGATCGAGCCACTAATTACTCGGGCCGGACGTGTTTTAAAAGCTCGACGGTTACGACCGATTTACGGGACCGCCGGCGGTAGAAAGAAAGCCGAGAGTTGCGGATGTACGGTCTCCTCTCTCAATCCGGATCACTGCCGAATGGTCCATTCGTCTAATCGTCCATTCGTGTTTCGGCACGGTGGTCGCGCGTGCGATTTGGACCGCGCGAATATACGGATGTGCTATATTCGATCCATAATGCGCGTGTGTGTGCGTGCGCGAGGTTTTAATAAAAAAGAAATCAAAGGGGTGACTATATCAATTCCGTGAGTTGGATATTTTTGAGATACGACGCCTTTGAAATATCTCCGCGAGGTATCGTCGTCAATAAATTATCTCGTAGATTTCGCGATCTTAAATTAATTTCACGCAAATGAATTTAATAAAAATGTAAAACTGTTCTCCCTCGTATTTAGATTTTGGCGACGAATAAAGGCTCGTTTAAGTATTTAGAGCTTATTTTAAGTCGAGTCTTCAGAAATGCAGTAGAATTTAAACACTTTTGAAATATACAAAACGTATACGGTATAAATATACATAAAGGTCTTATATATAATCAGAGTAATTATTTTAGCGGTCGAGACACTTAGCAATCCCGTTGCATTTAATCTTGCGAGATTACTTCACGGCGCTCCTAGTGGATAAAACAGGGTATGTGTAAACGTTCAAGTAGATAAGCCACTATTGGTGGTCAGACCGAAACGCGGAGCTTCAGATAGGAAGAAGAGTTCACGTAGCAGCCATTGGCTCGCCGTAATTTAATTTAATTAATTGTTTGCTAAATGTTTAACTCGCGCAGAAAGTTTTCGCCCGGAAAAACGGTCGCAATCGCGAAATGGCGCACGTGTCGCGAAAGAAGCGGCCTAATATTATATACGCTAATGAGAGGTATACTTTTTGGTCCACGCGATTCACTTCTTCTTCCAGCCCCCTGCCCCCCCCCCACCCTTCTTTCTCACGCCCTTTCTCTCCCCATGCAACTGCAACGAGCACTTCCGGCAATGAGTCACAGTCGGATGCGTGCGAAATTACATCGCCATGCCGCGCGCTAAATTGTCGCGTAATCTTGAAACTAACGTTTCAACGGTCAACAGCTTGCACCGCCAGCCAGTACTTAACGGTCGCGTTTAATAACTAACGGGACTCGGCCGAGTCACCCCGCGAAAGTTTCCCTCTGCGCTATGTCGCCGTTGCCCGCGTGCGAGATTCGTACAGGACTACCGGGGTCAGTGTGACAGCGTAGCATCCCAGGGTTGTAATTCGTAAGAAATTTCAGCTCCTCGAGCAAGCGCTGACCGAGGAGAAGAGAATGGTTGATAAGAAATTGGAATAAAATATTTCACTTTTAGATATTAAAAAAATTTCGCAACGCGCACCCCATTGTCCGTCATACAAACGTCTCCGAAACACAATTTGATGACGCACAAACGAAGCAATGGAGTGTCAGTGTTATTTCGCGGGGTGTTGCTTAAATTGCAATTTCTAGGTTTATGAAAAACGAGCGAGATCTATTGTCCTATCGATCATCGCGCGCGCGCGCGCGCGCGACGGCGTCGAATTGAAACGCTTCGCTTTCACATTCGTCGGCGCAATTAATTTTTCTCGCCGGGGCGCGGCGCATAAATCGAGCCCGCGCGACTTCTATGAATAACACACAGGGGCCCGCCCGATGCGGCCGCTTTTGTCTCGCAAGATCAACGAGGCTATCCGCGCGGCCGAACATCCCGCGCGCCCGCAACGAATTATCGCGGAAAACCAGCGCGTGTCGCGAACGATAAATCGAAGGGGGGCGTCGGTCGTTGCGCCATCGATCTTCGTCAGAGCGACGCGCGGCGCCCATGCAGCGCGCGCGTGATGCAGCGAGAGGAAGGCGGGCGTGCCAGGAGTCGGCCAGGTTAACCAGAAAATTGCAAGGCACACACAAAACTCGGCTGCACAATGGAATCTTAATTCCGCGAGAGCAGTGGAGCTGAATTCACCTCGAAACCCAGCTCTCCCCCCCCCCCTCCTCCCCCTCCCGTCATTTCCCTTCCCTCCCGCCCACCCTGCGTCGCGTCTTATTCTCTCTCTTTCGTAATTAGGAAGCAAACAGAGCGGCGGTCTTGCCAAGTTGGCGGAGTCGGAGATGAAACAGCAGTTTCCGTCCGCCCATCCTTCTTCCGCCTGCGCCGTAGACCCCCACGGGAGTCTACAATCCCTCTTACCTCCCTCGCCCGTTCCCCACCTGCCCCGCTCGGTGGTCCTCTCCACCCCAAATCCGCCATCACATTTCCCGGTGTGTCGACGGGCCACCTGACTCTCTTCTTCGACCCGGTACGATTATGTGGAAAGAGCCGGCCGCAAAAGGCGGACAGTATAATTCACTGCCAAACGCAGGCCACCGCAACCGCGCGCGCGCGCGCGCTTTATTTCGCCTTCTTCCCCTGTCTTCCGTTCTTTTTACGACGCGCCGCAATATCCCTTCGAGATAAAGAGGACGAGAGAGAGAGAGAGAGAGGGGGGGGGGGGAAGAGCGAACAAATCCGATGCGAAAGATTGAGAGTAAGTCCGTTTTATAGCGCGCCGTTTCGCGAGGAGAGGCGTACGATCTTCGAACTTTTTACGACGTAATTATCTAGCGCGTGTCGATTGCCGCCGCCTCTTAAGCGCCCGATATTTCCGGAACGCTGGGGCCGAAATGCGGGGAATTTGTAGTGATAATGTTAAACAATTCAAATTGATTGCGAATTTTATATTCCATTTGTCGCATCTAGCGACATGGAAAAAAGCGCGATTGCGTAAAAGGTACATGGCGACGACTGTAATATCAGAATTTGTCTTTTAACGGCGAGATAAAATCGCACTTCAATCTCACACTACTTTAATTTCGTTTTTCTTTCTCTATTTCTTCTCATAACAGTTTTCCAACGCTCTTTCGCGGCTATTTTTTATCCCCGACTGCTGCCAACCGAGGGTTGTTTCTCTTAATTGTGAATACGATAAATTGGGGTAAAGCTTTTGTCGTACTCTCTAAATTTTTTGGAGTGAAATCTCACTTCAAAAGAGTGAGATTTCTGAAAAGAGCGCTATGTTTTGCTTTAATCGATTATTGTTGGCAATATAAAATTCATGGACGGGAGCTTCGCTGTGTTGTTTGTTCGCTATGATCGTCGCATACAGAAGCTGTATTCTAATATTCACTGATTGTCGCGAAAAAAACCGCGAAAGAAAATGTTATATATTTTTCAAAAAAATGTGGATTTTGGAGTGCCAACGGCCTCGCTTTTTGTCTTAGAGTGAATTAATTCACTCTACCGGAGTAAATATTCACTCGATTAGAGTCAAGTGGTCAGTGACACGACGATTCGAGTGAAAATTTCACTCGAAAAATTTTAGAGAGTACATCGTTGCGCTTCGAAAAACAAAGCGCTATCTAGCGACAGTCCGCGTTGATTGAAATGTATCGCCGTTAAGGCGTAATTTGTGTAATGAGGCAAGGGTTAAGTAGCGCAACATCGACACGAGAGTGCCGTGGGGCGTGCGCGTGCGCCCGTTGCGAGCCTCGTCGCGTACACATTCATCCTGATCCGGGGGATACAGGAAGCCCGGTCGGCACTCTAATTCCATAGAGTATCCCAGGGGAGCGGCGGCGAGGAAAATGGATTACCCGACACCGCAGCCGCCTGGTTCCTTATTCAAAATAACACGAGGCACAGGCGCGCACCGGTCACGAAAACGCGCGAGTCTCGAGCAGGTCGCCATTCTAAATAGTAGTAAATAGGGGTGTATCTTCGGGGAGGTAGGCGCTAAGACGCGCCACTTCTTATGCGTTGTCCACAATGCATGGAGCAAGCCTGGAGTAAGGAGTAGAAATGAGGAAACAAAACTATTTTATTTCTTACTCCTACTTCAGCTCTTACACGGAGAGACCGATAATGGTTGCCACACGTCTAATTAGGGTTGGCATAATTCGAATAAATAGTAATATTTGGGACAGCTGTATCTGTATTCGTCTCATACCCACATTGGTATGCTAAGTCGTAGAGACAATTATATGCGTTTTGTGCAGCAAACTTAATGAACGTTGCAACACAAAACAATGTAGATGCCCCTACTGTTTATACGGCAACATTTTAATTTTAATTATCTTTGCCTCAGCCGGTCTTTCCGTGTACGCTTACTCTCGGTGAATCGGAACGCCATGGGTCAGTGTTACAAATATTTTACAAAGCATGCCTGTATGTTGGTTCTCCCTTGCTCCTTACTCCAAGCCACGTATTGTAGACGACGCTTTAATCTTCGGCGAGAAAAATAACGGGCCAGGACTGGACCGGGATTCGAACCTGGGGACCTTCCGCTTGCCGGGCGAATGCTCTTCCAACTGAGCTATCCAGGCCCACCTACAAATGCCCTCTTCGATCGCGACAGTCGGCACGGTTTTTGTCAATCGAAACCGGTAACAGGCGCCGCCCCATTCTCTGACCGCCCAAACGGCGCGATAATTCTCGAGCACGACGGACATCACGGACAGCCGTTAAAATCGATGAGATCGCATTTCGCGAGGAGATCGAAATTCATCAACGGGGAAGAAGTAAGAAGGCGCGAGCGTGTTCGGGAGATAAATGGTAACAGGTGGTATCCGAGCGTACCGAGTGTAATAAGTTTTCACGTAGACTAAATGCGAACCTATTGGTACGGGTCCGGCTTTTACGGCCCACTATTTTTCATTGCCGCTTTTCCCCTCATTCGCCGAAGTCTCGAAGTACAATGCGACGGATTATTGTTTCCTTTCTTATTCTCAGTTAAATTACATCCGTTTCTTCACTTTATATTGCCCTCTACGTTTGTTTCTTTTGGAGTTTCGCGAGGAAATTGTAGAGTAATTGATTTTGGACCAGAAGACTCTCGTTATAATAAGATTATCTCGAATTAATATAAAGTTTGACTTTTTCTCCGATTGTATGCCATTTTCGTCGCTTACTGCTATAAGGAGATTGAGAGATAACCGTGTAAATATGGAGGCGAAATCTGTAAAAAACTTGGCCGTACTTTATTTTAGCCCGAAAGTTTCCCTAGTACATAATCTCCCTTATCATCCTTGCGGCTTGAGAGAGATTATGGCAATTTTACTTGAGCGACAAAGCGCTTATTCCAATCCCAAGGCCTAGAAAAGTTAGTCCTCTCGAAAGGAGTTTTTTAATTAAAGTTAGAAATAAAAGTGTCGAGAAAACGAAATGCCACATTTAAAGTTTCCGCCAAGCCAGGGCTGGCCCTTAATCTTTTTGGCTCGTGAAATCATTCTCCATAATCCAGCGCCGTCCGACTTTTCATTATTCGTCTTTGTATATTTCGTACATTCTTGGGCTCATACATATTGTCTTATGTATACTGTCTTAGATTGCATAATAATTAATGAATTTTAAAGCTTTGTTTAAAACAGTTTCATTGTTTTAGAGTTCAAAAGAGTTCATAAATAATAGTGTGTCTAAAAGATTTATATTCTTAACTCTATGCATCTCTTCTCTAAAATACAACATGTATGAAAAAGAAATATTTAGGTATGTAATTTACATTTGAAGATATGTGCGATAATGTACAAATTTAAAGGGCCTGAAAAACATGATGCATGTAGAACTCAGTCTATATATCTAGACTAAATCCGAGGTTAAATTCCCCGAATATCGATGGTCTCCCTCGAAATCCACCGCATCTCACAATCCTTATCATTTGTCTTTGCAGAGGCTTATGTGAACCTGGGAGCCGCGTTGATTTCGGTCGGACGTGGCACCGAGGCAGCTGCGGTTTTGCGCGCCGGTGCATCCTTGGATGGCTCCGGCTTGAAGGACAAAAGGGCTCACGAGGCGGCCAGGGTGCAGGCCCTCCTTCAATTAGGCGCGCTGTATGCCGATCAGGGTAGATTACAAAGAGCCCTGTCGGCGTATAGGGAAGCCCTGCGTGCCCTACCGGATCACTATCCACCTCAGGTTAGTAGTGCGCGCCGCTTCCTCTTCATTACACCACTAAGGCGGAATAACTTGATGCGCGCGAGGGAACTATGAATACTTGGAGCGCGTTAAGAGTAAGTGCCTTCGAGGGCGCGTCTCTCCGTTTGGCTTCGAGCGATTTATGTAGTTTCTCTCCCCCTTCCTACCTGCTCAATGGAGTTCGTCCTCTCCTCCGCTATTTCTTCGGAAATTAGGGATAATGAATTTCATGTCGCGGTTATCAATTACGTACACATCGGTACAACTTGCGTACTGCTGATATTTCGTTACACCTCGATAATTTAATGCAACAGAGTCCAGATACATTTATTGAGAGTGTTAGCAAATGCGACTGGACTTGAATAACAATCACCTCGTTCGACCGAAACTGACCGAGTGATAAGATTTCGAAATACAAATTCATCCCGTCTTTCGACAAGAAATATCGCCGCGCGGATTGTCCCCCTCGCAGACGCGGCAGTCAACTGCAAAAACGATTATCGCGGATTTTGTTCTGCCTCTCGTCCGATTGCAATCGGTCGATTAACAAACCGGGAATGTGGTAAACCACTCCGAACGATACACCGAGAGTCGTCTGTAAGAAAGTAATCAACTCGAAACAGATTTCTGATGTTTTCGTCGACCCTTCGGCTGCTAATTGCTTTCCAAGATTATTACTACCTTCGGTTCGCCCCAAGCAATTCAGTATCCTGCCCTCAATCATCGTTCATTCCACATGGGGCGATACGCTCTTTGTATCAATCGTTCTCTTGTCCCGCA
This sequence comes from Vollenhovia emeryi, assembly GCF_000949405.1. Taxonomy (NCBI): domain Eukaryota; kingdom Metazoa; phylum Arthropoda; class Insecta; order Hymenoptera; family Formicidae; genus Vollenhovia; species Vollenhovia emeryi. The sequence goes on along the minus strand of NW_011967237.1, from coordinate 68,177 downwards.
CGACGATCGGAAGGAAAATATGTATTCACGTCGCTGAACATGATACGGGAAATAATTCAAAGATGCAAGATGCAACCCTGCATTTCAGTTTTACGCGCACATGCATCAACTAAAACCAAAAACCAATTGCAGCTTGGCAATTTCAGAAAGCCGAACGGCAGTAGTATGATAATAAAGCATTGTTTTTCAAAATAGAAAGAGAGAGAGAGAGAGAGAGAAGATAGAATTTTTATTTATTAAACGCTCCGAGACAAATCCCCTAAAGGGTTAAGGTCTGTGTTCACGAGGCTAGAACTTTAGAACTTGAATTAAGTTCCAGCATCGTGGACACAAGCCTTTAGACAAGTTGCACAGAAAAATAATTACGAGTGAAAATGAGCCTTCGTATAATAAAAATATAAGAACAAGGATAATAGAGAGAGGGCGAGAGAGGGACGAAAGGAGGAGCCGAAGGGTGACTTGAACGATGAAAGTCGGAATCGACATTTCCAAATCGCCGAGTACGTGAGCGATATTGTACTCTCGGTAACCAGAGCCGCTTTTCCGGCCCCTCCTCTCCCCCTGACAAATCAGGAAAACGTCCCCCGCGATCCACTTACTCGCTCCCTCGCTTCCCCCTCTCCTTCCCTCACTTTCACTTTTTCTTCTCCTCCATCTCCGAAGCAACCCCCGCGACCACCCGCGTTGCAACGACGCGACGTACGGAGCGAACTTCCCGCGAGTTTCTCTCACAGGGGTGGCTTTACCGTCGTTGTCCGACTTTCCTCTCTCGCCTCTTTCCCCCCCTCCCTCTCGCGCCGCCCGCCACCGTCGTTTTCCTTCTTTTCCGTTTTCACAATGCCACGTCCAACTTTTTGGACGTGGCGCAGGCGAAGCGACAACATTGGATCGCGCAACGACCGGCTCGGTTCCTCTCGCGGCCGAAGCGAGAAGTTTGCATTTTTACGAGACGCTCCGTACCCTCCGGCGCGGCGTCTCGCCGAAACCGACGGACCGACCGACCGACCAGCCGACCTTCCTCTTCCGTTCTCCCTTCGTACGTGCTGCACAACGTGGCAGCGTTTTGTTCGGCGCATCGCCGTGGAATTCCTGCGCGACAATTTATTCGAAAAGTATTTTTCGCCTTTCCGTGCCACTCGCGCCGCTGCACGCACACACGTGTACGTGCGCCACGTGCACGTATGCACGTACGTACGCGGAAGCATATGCAGCGGACGCGCCAAGGAACTGCGAAACCTCGGACGTACGGGAGGGAATCCACGATATTTCCGCAAATATACGTCGACTATCCCGCGCGCCATGAACCTTGTTACGCGTCGAGATAAAATTGTCCAAGCCCTCATCTCCTCGCCCGTGAGCCGTTAGACGCGGAACTTTATGCCCAGCATTAACTAATGCAACTAACGCGTCCGACAGATTCCTACAATAGAGATCTCTCATAAACGCTCTCTGAAAGTCAATCAGTGGATTATCACTGAAAATAGTGAATATTCACTGATTCGCAGTTTTAAGTTTAGCACTGAATTATGCAGCGTTTTCAGTGATAATGCACCGATTGACTTTTAGAGAGCCCAAAATCCATTTTTAAACAAGGGGAAATTTTTAAAAATCGACCAAACTGGCAAAAAAGTGATATATATTTAAGTCACCATTGACTCATAAGCCTCAATCAATTTGGTCCATTTTTAAGCTCGGACGAAAGAACGAGTCATTTCGTTAACAAATATAATCTGTTTGACGCAATACAGATGAATATATTCCAAGTAAAATCTGCTTACATTCTTGCTTTTAAATATTAATGGATTGTTATATCATTCACTTTATGTCGAGTTAATTTCAATTTGATGTCAATGAGCATATCAAAGTTTTTATCCTTGCATTTTCCAACATTTTTGAAATAAAATTCATCGAAGTGCAAACACCGGGCGATTGTGCCTCTTAAAATGAGGGTACGAAATAATAGCTGGTCTCGGCAGTCGTGCGCTAACCGATTTGACGTGAAAGCGGCGTTTGTCGACCGTGAGTGACGTAACAGTTGCAACGTCCAAAGTATGTATTCTATGCACATGTCAAATGCAAAATGCATCTATAGTCAGCGGCGCGAACGCGCTTGGGCGGGTACAGTTCGCGAACGCCCGCGAAAATTCCGAAGGAGCGCGACGGAAGTCGACCGCGCGATTAAAGCGCATATTTAATTTCAAGCATTTCTACGTGCGCAACGTCGCCGCGACGCCGTTGAATAATGCGCCCTTAGAAAGTGCCCGCGAAACGAGAAACGGTACCGCGCTTCCGTTAGAGAAATAGTTCCATCCGCGCGCGGCGAAATTAGGATCGTTCATCTTAATATTTCGCTTTATTCGCTCGACATAATTTCCCATTCGAGCCTCATGATTGGCAATCGCGATAAAACGGGGACGAGGAGGATCGCCGACATTGGCACGTTTCCACGCCAAACTTTTCCTCGCCATGCAGTTATTCGCGCCGTCGCGCCCCGCGTTCACCTAATTGATTAAATCCCGTCTCCCTCTTTTCTCTCTCTCTCTCTGTCTATCTTTCTTTCTCTTTCTTTCGTGCTCTCTCTTTTCTTCTCCCTTTCACGCCGGACAGCAGAGAATCCGAAATATCTGATATTACACAAATTGAAATTCCTCTCTTTGAAACTTTTTACATTCCGTCCTCGTCGTCCCCGGCGACGGCACAGTTTCATTCGATTGTCAGACGTAAGTCGCAAGGGCCGTCCCACCACTGGTGCTCTCTCCCTCCCGAAATGACTATTTCCGGAATCGAAGTTGAAGCGAGAAAACTAAAAAGGAAATCGTTATAAAAATACACCGCAAGTCGTTTATCCCGACGAAAGTTTCGAGTGCATTGCCGCCGTCTCGCGTATGTGCACGTAACGAGACGTTTCGTAAGTGCTGCGCCGTGATTTCGAAATCGTATATTCCCAGAAAGTTCCGAGAACATAATCCAGCGCCGTTCGAGATGACAAAATTTTATTTCGAGCATGAATAATGAAAGTCATCGTGTCGTAGATTATTAATGCAATATGAACATTTTTTAAGGTTTGTTCCCGTTTTAAGTGCATAAGTACGCGTGTAATATTAACAATAATTTGCAAAATTCACTTTCTCGTATCATTGTTCTCCTCTCTGAAAATTTGTTCAGTTATAACACGTGTTTTAACAATTCTTTCGAACACGATTGTGTTTTTCGCAATCTATTGCGAGAAATAAAATTAATGTTCAGCCACGTAAAATAACTTGTCATCAAGTTCTTTTTGCTAAAATATTGTAAACCTTTTCCTTCGTCTCACTTTTACATCGCGAGAACGAAGCTATCGAATTGTTATTTTCATAGGTAATTCAATCTATTTTGATCTAAATAATTGATTGACCTCTCCCTTACCTGACACGTCTCACGGCTCAGCTGACTTATAAATGAGGAGAGATTTTTTGCGGGTCTCAAATTCGGAACTCTGTTATTTCCGAAACGGATTGCCCAGATACGACATTTAGGACACTTCCCAGGGCAGCGAGTGAGCGTATCTTAAAAATTCGCGCAAGTCAGGTCCTCCATCGATAGAAATAGCCGGCCGATGCGGTAATAGCCGTCAAACCGCATTTCGGGTATCCCAAATCCGGGCACCGCACCGCTGGCGCCGTTGTCATCCCTCGGGGACACGAAAATGGCCGGCGAATCGTAACTTTAAATTGGTCGTCCGAGTGATATCGGCTGGCTCACGTGGAGCGGCATCGGCTGGGAGAAGGGTTTCCATCGAAACGAAACGATCCCGTCGTTTTTCCATCCCGAGTTATTGCCTCTCCGCGATTTTCGGAAAGTTCGCCGACATCGCGCACGCGTACGCTCTCGCTCGCTCGCACATGGAGTTATAATATCCCCCCGATCGGTACTTGGATGAACCTTTAACGTCTTCTCGCGATACGACCACGGCAGAGCTTCCTTCCGAAGTCTTTACCCGCGAAGTGCCTTCGGGAATTAGATAGCGAAATTTCCGAGGCATTCCCCGATCACAAATCGATGGAATAATTTCATTATTTAATAAACAAGCGATTGCGTCCAGCTAATTGTGCCTCAAATTTTGCCGAAACTTAAAAATTCTCTCTCTCTCTCTCTCTCTCTCTCTCTCTCTTGTATA
>NW_011967237.1:56348-63358 GCF_000949405.1 Vollenhovia emeryi | reverse complement strand
TAGCTGAGAAAGCTAATAAAGTTCAATTAATCAATCAAAAAATATCTCTCTCTCTCTCTCTCTCTCTCTCTCTCTCTCTCTCTCTCTCTCTCTCTCTCTCTCTCTTCGTACGTTATGCAAAATATAGAAGGTAAACTTTATCACGATAATATAATCTCGATAGTATTTCCATTTTATTATATAATAGCGCACAGAAATATATATTTATCGTATTATAATACATTTTAGAACAGTCCATAAACGCTTGCAAGCAATGAATTTTACATGCGATAAGAAGAAGAGATTATCATGCTGAGATAATATACATTTATAATCGGGATTCATTATTTTCGTACCGCGTTAACGAATAATTATTATTCCCAAAGTGCTTCACTTTTTGATCGCGAGAAATAAACGGAAATTTCATTCCGGATGATGATGATAAAAAACCGAGCAGCCGGTCTATATTGCTCTCTTTTCTTCTCATTGCAGATAGTCTCGATGTAGCATAATTCATTACTATAGCTTTGCTTAAGACTGCATTAATTAGTACTCAGCTATTAGTCGGTGCTCGTAATGCGTTATTTTAATCTCCATGTAATTTATCATTTTTGTACTGTTTGAAAAATTATAATTGCGAGCTAAGCGGAAAAAGTTCAACACAGAATATATGTGTATATTGTATTGTAGTCATATTGTAATCTTATGCATATTACACCCCTAGGTTTATCTCTAAACGCCCAGGCAAACTGTAATACGTTAAATGAAAGTATTTAACAATATGACTAAAATTTTTAGGTGGATTTGCGTATTGTAATCTTTACATTATATGCTGTGCGCTTTTATAATATGCCTACACGGAGAGAATTGTCTCGTAAAATTTAGCCCGAGATTAATGTAATCGTGAGATAGCACGGCATTTCGAAGAATTTTATGAGGGTTTTTTGAAATTTTACCATACTTTCTACTAGTAATTATACTTAGTACGCGTTTTATTAGTAAAATGTATAGTAAAGTTTCAAAAAACTCTTATAAAGTTCTTCAAAATGTCCACGATTACATGATTTTCAGAGTGAAATTTAAGAGAAAATCCTCTCCGTGTACTTAATTAATAAAATCAGTCGTACATGACTGATTTGTGTCTTACAATATCATTAAATTCAAATAAATCATATCACGATACGACTGACATTCTGAAGGATCGAAACTTGCAAGTATCATCAAAACGCACGTGTCTGAACGCAACAATAAGACGAATATACGGTCGACTAATTATAATACGCCTAAAAATTGTAGTCCTATTGTAAAGTGCTGTATTTTAACCCGCATGTTGCAATTTGTCTAGACGTTTAGTAAAAGCCTAGGTTTGTAACAATACGTCTGAAATTACAACATGCCCGCGACACATATATTCTTTCCACGAAACGACATATCGTTCCTCTTGTGCCAAAACCATGAATGTGCAAATTTTCGCTTTTTGAATGAAAAATGGAAAGAATGAAAAAATGTGAGGAATTGTGAATTGTGATTGTTTCAATTGTGAATTTCCAAAATTTAGCGAATCACATATTCACGATATTGGCATAAGGGGGACGATATGAATACATCGTACATACCTATTATGTGGCTGTGCATAACGAACAAAAGTATTTCCCGGCTCGATTTGGTCTGCGACGGAAATAAATTCGGATTTACATTACACACTAAATATTCACGCAATTTGAAAAAACGAAACTAATACTTTTAATCGCGAAATACCTCTCGCGAAATATCTGTCAATTATTCGCAAATTTATGCTATTCAAAATTATTCGTGTATACGTCGCATTTTATTACTGGTACTGATATATTTTATATTTAAAAAAAAGTGTACATGCCATTGAGGATTAACGACATTCGTGGGAAATAAATGAGATTAAATTAGAGCGCGTTCGTAAATATTTCATAGAATGGATATCCATTGTCATCTGGCGTGATAACGGAGTTAATATTTAAATTGAATGACTTAACTTGCCGCTACTAAATTTTTACCACGTACTGTTTCTTCTAGACGTTCCAGATACCCCGACACTAAAAATACGCCCGGCGGGAATAAAACGCGATACGTGTCATTTATTTATTTCCGAACATGGGATTTCCATCTGTTCGTACGTCGCTCAGCGATCCAGCCGCGATTGATTTCGTCGATGCAGGCGCGGAATCCTGTCGAAACTTTTCCACGGCGGTTTTAGTCGATCTCCCAAACCGCCTTCCGCCACCCCTCGTCCCCCTTTTACGAGACATCAATTATGACCGACAAACTTTGCGACTTCGCGTTCATCCCCATGGGATAAGTAGTGGTGCGGAAAGTTTCGGAGGAAAATCGCCTGTGCCGGCTGGCTGGCTGGACTGTCGTGGTGCGTAACGAAAAATTAATAACCAGAAACTTTTCCTCTTACCGCATCATTTAGCCCTGTCGATATGATCGCACGTCGAGAAAGAGAGCGGGGAGAAGAGAGAGAGAGAGAGAGAGAGAGAGAGAGAGAGAGAGAGAGAGAGAGAGAGAGAGAGAGAGAAGCGTTCACATGTGAATGTTTAACATTGATTGGTGCCTTATAAAGAACACAAAAGTTTTAGTATTCGTGCAGATAAAAACAGTTAATAGATTTGTAAATAATTCTAACTGATATAAATTTAATGAATTTTATAAGAGTTAATAAATCTTAAGTTTTAGTTTTACTTTTTATAAGAGTTAATTAATTGTACATTCACATAAATTATATATATACATATATTATATATGCTAATTTAGTTTACAAAATTCTGTAACAAATTATTTTTATAAAATATTCCTGGGATAAACGTGTAACGTTGAAACCGTAGGGTTGAATGATTGTTTCATCTTCTCATCGAAAAGAAGATACAGTACCTAATCGCTCTCGGCACGTTCACGTACACGTATAACAAACGCGACTTTGTATTAAAATTGCGCGGTCAGTCGAGCCTCGGTTCAACCTGTCAATCGATTAGCAATTAAACGATTAAATTAGCCGAACGATTAATTGTGCAAACCGTTTTAATAATTTAACAACGCTCTCATTGTTTTAAAGCGACCACGGCCAAACGTTTCAACGTTTCGCTGTACTTTGATTAGAGATTCAACGTTAAATGCATTGTTGCGCGATAACGATTTTAGGTAACTATCTACTGAGATAGATCGGGGTAAATTTAATCCGCAGACAAGCGGCAATCGCAAATTATGCGTAAGTGTTCTTATGTTCTTATGAAAATGTCTGCTGGAATTTTGCACGATCTATTTTAACATCACAATTATTTCTTTCCTCCATTGCCGAACTCTAAATTTCCCCTTTTGTTTTCTCTTTTCAATTAAACATATTGGAGATTTAAGGACGTTCATCGGCTGTAATCGTAGCGAAAAGTTTTCGACCACGTTCGACTTTCTTTCCGTACAGCGCGACCGTCTCCCTACTTGTCGACTTCGAGCGTAAATTATACGCACTACACAATTAACGCAGCTCTGCATCTCATATGTATACACGTACGCTAGCACGCTTTGTGAAAAATGAAGATCGGACAATGTTGCCTTCGTGAATGCATTGGCCGACACGCTTCGAAATATCGTCAGATGGAGAATTTCGGATTATACATCCCTATTTTCTAATATATCATTCCTAATATCATTGTGCACCACAGATTAGTCTTTTAGTAAAATACATAAACAATTTTTATCACAATAAATAAAAATATCCCTGTAGAACACGATTCGCTCATATCATTCGAGCAACTTTGATATCGAATATCTCGACTTTGGTACAGACACGGTTTCTAAAATTGAGCAAACATTTAGATAACACTATTAATAGCGTATGGTCCAAATCGAAGCAAACACATTGAAAATCGATTTACCGATAAATGTCCTTAATATATTCTACAACCTCTCATTGAATCTTCGTTTTTCGTTACCTGTTTCTCTTACCCTTCGCATTATATATATCGCTTTTAAACACGTTCTTTGGTATTAAAATTCCATTTCCAGCTAATAATAACATCTTGTAATGACTTCATCGCTATGAGATCTCGCCGGCAACTTTATTAAAACGAAAAGCTCCTGCTCAACTTGTGTCAAAAGGAAAATACCGTTAGTATTTTACATATACGTCATCGTTAAGCGCGACGTGACTTAAAAAGTATTTTCTTAAATATAATTAAAATTTATAGGACGCGATAAATTCTAACTTATTCGAGTGTAACGGACGCAATTAAAATTTGCCTACCATTGTTCCGTGACGTATAATAATTTTGCGCCCATAATAATAGTGTCATGATAACGATATGGCAGGCTCAACAAAAGGCTCCGGCGCGACGAATTTCCCGGAAAAATTCCCGCGCCGTAGGGGCTTGCGTCGGATCGACGCACCTGGGCTGTCCAAAAAGAACCCGAGCGCCGCGGAGGCACCCTCGTTTTACATATCGTTTTAATAACAGAGGGTCGCTTTATGTGGCAGTGTTTGAGTGGCTAATTAGGTGCTTGCAGCCCTCCGGCGGGCGCACAATGCTACTCGAGGTAATTTCGCAACCCCCTTCTGTGCTCCTACCCTCTCTTTCGTCTTTTCGTTCTCGCTCCTTGGCAGCCGCTTAACGTATCCCCGCCCCTTCCTCCCGTCCCACGCACATCACACTCCCGCAAATATATCGTACAGTCGTATAACCGACAATCTCCTTCATCACGTAGCGTTTCGATGGTTGCGCTCTTACGCGAAAATGAATTTCTACCGTTTCTTACTTGACATAGTGCTTCATAATTTCCGCGAAGCGGCGAAGCTACCCTTTCGCTTTAACGCTTTCAGTGCTATCGATCGACCGCGGGATCGATAGCGGGGGAGTACAAAAGTAAAGGAAAACTTTTAACCTTATCAGAGGAACGAGAATTAAAAGACCTATAAAAGAGCCGTCTCGACAATTATTTGCGAGTTTGAAACGGTTAAAGGGCTATCGCGAGCAAATTTACGGCTTGACTTGCGATCTCAAGCGGAAAGTGCAAATTTATTTAGGAGCATAATGCGGTATTGTAAATTAGGCTAACGAAGAATCCGATATTTTCAATAATACCATCAATATTCACTATTTCAACAACAATTTCTGCCTATATATTCTTATATAGCTAACAACAATATTAACAACATTACCATCGTACAAACACGCCCACACACGTCCGCAGACAGTATAGTACGTCTATTCTGTTTTGAAATCATTTTAAGGCACCTTTAAACGTTCGCTCTTGTTATACGACTCGCCTCAGCTTCATCCACTCGTTCCCTCAAGCGTGAAACTGAAATTAGAAAAGGAAGGAGAAATAACCGCGACTCCTTTTTTATACATTTCCAATTCCTCGGCGCCTTTATATCCCGGCAAAGTGGCAAATCGATCCACAATCGAACGTCACCGTGAGCGTAAGAAGTAACGAAAATATTTCCAAAGTCACCAGAGGGACTTCCTCGATCGCGAGACGTGCCCCCGGCAATGTACTTTGCGGGTTATTCTACTTACTGGTCGCCCGCGGGGATCCTAATGGCTTCCTTAGGGCCATGCGAAAAACAGCGAGAAGCTTTTAAATTACAAGCCAACACTCCCAGGCCTCCTCGCCCCCCCGTCCGCCCCATTCCTCTCCTCCCCTCCGCCGTTCGCACTTTGCTCTCCGTACGTTTTTGCGAGCAATTTTAATTTTAACGCGAGCCGCTGCCCGACACAGCTCCGCAACGCGGTGCCGCCGCTGCACTTTAATCTTCCAGAAGAACGCCCATTGTGTGCATCGTCCCCTCCCCCCCCCCGCCCGCTTCCACCCGGTTCGTGCCGCCTTGCTCTCTTTCCTTTCGCCGGTCTCTTCCGAGCGCACCTTCGCAATAAAAAGAAAGCGGAGGGAGGGGAAAAAAAGGAAGAGGCGGAAGGAATTCCGCGGGCGTACACCACCTCGTGCCACTCGTGCGAATTAAGCACTCTCACCTCGCTATCACCCTTTGTTCCCGATATCGCCGTGATGTTGCGCGACACGCTAACGCTCTTCTTTCTCCTTTTCTCTTTTGTCAGACCTGCGGCCTTGTACGTAAACGATATTACGGGCTCACTCGCGACGGGGACTTTGGAATCGGGGAGCTTGAGAGATGGAGTCGCGATTTCATCTCGACACCTAACAAAGATAGATCGTTGAAACGGTTGAAAATATTTTCCAGATCGACTCCTTCGACATAAACGTATAACAGAGGTGAGAGTGTTGCATTTTTTTTTTTTTTGCGGGGCACAAGTATACATTTTACAAGATGAGACTTAAATTTGCGAGCAATGCACGGAGAATGTTTCGTTGACTCGGGGCGCAGTTAATTGAGGGATCGCCCGTCGATTTGCATCGAAAATAGATCGCGAGCTGCCCGGCGGCGAAATTAAATTCGGGCATTACACGGCGGAGCCGTTCTAGGTGACTTATCGATCAGAGCCCGGCTGATTAAGACGGGTCCGTCGTGTCGCAAATCCATCCGACAGCCGTTCTCCGGTAGACGACGGGAAACTTACTCACACCCGCCAGCCGTTCCCGGGGCGAAACTCCATTCTTGCCTATCTACAGCGGAAAGTCAGCGAAAGTTTGCGCCATGTGCTATCGAAGGGATCCGGGGGTCCGGATAGTAGTACGTAGTCGAACAAACAAGAAAGTCGAAAGAAGTAAAGCGAGAACACCGGGACCAGGATGGTGGCGGCACCATCTTGCGGGGGTTCCGGCGTGTTTCGGTGATCGCGCACTCGTATTCCGTACTCTCGCCAGAGGATGGATTCGTGAAAATAAATTCGTGCCGTGATTTACGATCGCGTCATCGATTACAGCGGCGTTCTTCTCAACAATGAGACGGAGGAAAATGGTAGCGCGGCTGTTATTATCCCGATATCAATCAAATTATGCGTTGTCTTTTATAAATACAGCTGCACCGAGAGAAAAAAATAGTTGCAGTTACCACAATCTCACTATTTTTTTATAGTTATTTTTGG
>NW_011967237.1:20779-51236 GCF_000949405.1 Vollenhovia emeryi | reverse complement strand
TTTTCTATCAGTGTAGGAAATGTTGTACGCATGTATCTCGGTCACTTTCAGATTCACTTGTCGTGTTATAATGTACAGTTAATCCCTTCTCCGTTTTATTTTATATTATTTTCACGGAAACAGATTCGGTAATACAGATAATACAAATTGTGCGAAACGTCAATTTAGTAGGAAACAATCGCATTGTCGGCGTTTGACATGCAGCAGAGTTCTAATATCTTACAATTAGCGTTTTATATTAAAATCACAGTACGTCCAAAACATTATCAATCACGAATCAAATGGTCGAAAGGATTACAATTATCCCGGAGTGTCCATTCAAGAGTCTCAATATCAAACCTGTAGCTCAATGGTATAAATACGGCGAATACCATTGTCCCTTGCGAAACCACCGGAAAATCATTAATAGTATAATGAGACAGGATCCCACATTGAGTGAAAGCTTGAAATGAGATCAAACCATAATCTGCTCAATATCGGTTAGGTAAAACCCACCAGCTGCAATCGATCAAATTACTGGACCATCACATCACGTTGCTGATCCTTGCACATTTTGCATAAAAGGCCGCCTCAAAGCGTCTCCCTTTCAATAGAACACCCTGGATAATAACAAAGATACCTTTGCGCTAGGTGTATAGTTTCCTTATCAAAATTCATTTAACTTGTTAGATAAAATTGTTCCTTAGAATTGTTACGCGATTTTAAGTAAATTGTAATTAATACGTGCTGCACAATTACGCTTTACGCAGGTTACGAATTTAAAATTCGTTTATGACGTTATAATTGAAGGCGCGAACGCACGACCATTTTGCCGGCTAAAAGTTTCAAATTATCTATAATTTAAAAGTATTCCCGTGAAATTCTATCAAAAGTCCAATTCCTGCTTTACTCAATTTCTATTCATTTGAAAGTACATAGGCATTTTATATGGCACAGTTGCGATTAACTTAGTATTGCTTAATTTAAAAGAATTGTCCGTGATCGAAGGTTTGATCATCAGGACTAAGCTGACTATTTTAGAAAATGGGTGAATGGCCTTTATCGGACAAAATTAATAAAGTAGCTAGATTATATTAGTGTCCAGTTTAAAAAAGTGATTCAATGTAAGGGTGACTACTTTGACAAAAAGTGTCCGATACTCTTTCATATTTAATACTCTTTTTATGTTGTAAAAAACATTTTTTGTAGAACTTTCAACGATTTTATATTATTTTTTATTTCTTTATACGACAATGAATAAAAATAATAAAAATATCAAAGTATCAGTATCAGGAGTCTCCCAGCCCTGATGTTGCAAACTGCAGTGTTTGCGAAACGTAGGCACCACACTGCAAACGGACGCGGCAACTATCCGGAAGCCGTTACGACTGAAGAAGACAGCAGCCGCGAAAGCGTGGTAACCAATAATAAAAATATGCTACATTATGGCGCATAAATTTGATTTTACTTTATCTGATAGACATTTTCAATTGTACATCTCAAACATTGGCCAGCAGAGTCCGCCGCTCTCATACGAAGCAACACGTTACTCCGTTCAAACTAACTTAAATCAACGTTATAACTGAATTAAAAATTTCCTCGTGATTAATGACACCTGTAAAAGATCCAATGATCGTTATTAAGATTTAATCGAAATATAAAATTATTTATTCCAAATAATCCTGTAGTCTCGTTCGATTGTGCTATCAACCGGTTTTGCGCTTCAAAGTTGCTCGAGATTCCCGCAACGACAATGAGATTACGACGAAGAATTAATCCGTTTGCCCGATGTGCGTAATCAGCCGCCTGATTGTTCCATTCAAAGACCTCGGCAAATCTCTCCCCGGGACGAATAATCCCTATTCCAGGGAACAGTTCCCCGCACCAAACGCGCGTTTGTTATCGAGTTACCGAACAGATGCGAGATTCGTGAAAGTTTGATATCGCGCGGAACTTTTCTGGTTCTCCGGCTACGACGGAAAATTCGCCTTGGATGCTAATTTACTCGACTTTATACACACGCGTAGTCTGCATCGATTCACGCACGATATATAGAGAGAACGCTCCCACGTATGCGGGGAAAATATTCCTCATTGAAAACTAAAAGGCTGCCTGATATAAAATTCAACTCCGCTTTATTCCAATACTCTTTTGTGAATTTGTGAGAGCAAAATTTTAAATTTTATCGTGTGTTATAATAATTTTGCACGAAAGCTGCGGGACACACGCACGCGCAGCGAATTTTCCCTTTTCGCCATACCGCTGCTCTATTCCGCGACTCAAAACTCAATACGTCACAATATATCCGCGCAATCTATCTCCAATTTTCCAACGCCATACGTGATCGCGCCGCGAACTTACTTCCGATTTGCGGCTAGAGCGAGTGCGGGAGGAGAGGAAGGGGTCCCTCTCTGCATTTCGCAGATGGAAACCGCTCGAAAGCGCCGAGCGCGTGCAATACGTCGCTTTAATCCGATTATTCCCGGCGATTAATTCTCTTGTCTATCGCACGTATATCCTTCCTTTTAGCCGGCTTTCGAACGTAGTCAGTCCGTCTAATTGCCCCGTTCGGTTTGCGCTGTCCTAATTGTTTGTTCCGTCGCGAGAGACAGTATGCAGATGTCGACGACAACGACGGCGACGCCGGGCGTCGAGCGACGTCTTCGGCAACCTGCACATTTCTCTCTCTCTCTCTCTCTCCTCTCTCCCTCCCCCTCCCCCCTCTCTCTCTCTCTCTCTCTCTTCACCCCTCTCTTTCTACCTACACAAACAATCGGTAGAACCTGGAATGTGCCGCATTAGCAGCAGAGATGACTTCGCGTCGGCGTACGATTCAACGTAATTATCGTTCGGATTAACTGCGCATCATGGAAATTCTTCGCACAATCATTTTCGTATTAATTCTACCAAATCTGAGAATTCTCTAATTACCGCAGCAAACGCGCGAATTTCGTTTTGACTATGAATACGTCCTCATTTCCAATCGCGCAGTTCGATCGTCGCGTTTTCCAAAGCAGTCTCTCTCGCGTTTATAATTTTACGCGCGCATTCTAATTCATATCCTCGAGGCTGTGCGATTTTTAAAAATAATTAAAAATTATCATGCACACGAAATGAAAAGTAATATTTAATACGCCACGTTTTTCTTGTATTCAGAACTGCAGACAGATATTTGAATAATATTCAGCAGTATTTAAAGAGAGAACACGCGGAATATTCATCCGCTGTATAATTTCATACGGTTACAGGACTTTGCGTTTACGTGCGGGCGAGATTTCGAAAAATTTCTTAAATTAATCGAGCGTTAAAATGTCGGAACGAATACCGCGGCATAACAATTCGCCAATTTATCCCGCGCAGCTGCCCGTTTCCGCGATGTATCCGAAAACTGACATCGATAATCGACGTCGTCCGTTTGATTGCATACCGGATACATAACGATACGTATGCGCGTAATTATTTAGAACGGAATTAATAGTAACGTGATTTTAAATGTGTCCCGCTAATGCGTGCCGCGTTTCCGATCGGTTTAATATCAGTCGGGACAATGTCGGACGCCCACTTAACTATTCATCCATCCAGCAATATTAATTCACGTGACCGGGAAATGTACACATTGACGGAGCCGGCTGCTCGATGAAAAAAAAAATATACTTTATTATTTTTTGAAAAGTCAAAACGTTCGACGTACCGTGGGCCCCGGCTATACAAGGCTTGATTAAACATTCATCAAACCGCGCCATAAAGCAGACATTCCGACCAATCGCTGGAAATTGCCGAATACTCGTTGACTGCGACATAAATGTAAACATGGATGTTGGGAGAGCACCAGTGTAATTACGCGATGAATGCACAGTAGCTGGATACTTTGTAATTTGAGGAAAGGTTCATCGAACGCGATGAGATAGGTAATTAGGAGCTCGTATATATGCAAGCTTGATCAATGTCTAATTGAAAAAGTCATGATTAACCGAAACAATTGCGGTTAGGCTTCATAAATGTAAAACTGCGCGAAGCAATTGTTTTAAGTTCATTTAAAATTAGCTTTACGCCATCGGCAATTAGACTCGACGGCTGTCGGCGAGTTTAACGTTGAAAATATTAAAAAGTTATCTTGATATATGTATGTATGTCTTTGCGAAGAAATGAAAGATTCACGAGAAAATCGATGCCCGTACCATTTTGAGTAATCTCGAGTCGAAATTTTGGCCCCATGTTGAACCTTTCGTTCTATTATATAGTAGGGCCTAAGACAGTAAAAGAGGTCGAGCTGCAAGTACAAAACTTACTCCTACTTAAAACTGATAGTATCGGAAATTTATACTTTTGCCAATTTAGCATTAAAGTAGGTCCTTTTAAGTAAGAGCTAAAGTAAATTTTAAGAATTAAAAATTCAAGGGAGGAATAAAAAAATATGTCATCAGAGTAGATTATCGGTGATCTATGTAGGTGTGTAGATCAGCTAAGTAGGTGTAAATTATCCTTCAAAGTGTCAAAATGATACCAAAATTTCGACTCGGGATGCAGCTGCACTTGGTATTCCCCTTTGAAACGTACGTTGTTATTGTCACATACGTCGTGGTGTTACGGGGAATGGGATGCTAGCGCCGAGATCATTATTTCTGAGCTCGGCGCAGAGGCGTGAGAACCTTCTCCGGTGCATAAGAGCCGCGGCTATCGGTAGAGGCGACGCGCTTTGTGAACCGCGAGCTCGAGTGAGCATTACGTCTAAGCAAGTGCGCGCAACATCCTTGAAAAGTAGCCCAAGTGAATAATGACTCGGGACAATGCGAACGTGTATGGGGCGGGTAACATTGCCTTGGCGCTCGCGACTTTGCCGGTACATTCTTTGACGCGATACAGCGGCACTTCGCGCGACTTGTCACGTTTCCCATTCAGAAGTCGACGCGCACTTTTGTCGCGCGGGCGAGAAAATAATGATCGCGATCACAAAGCGGCGACATTCGTCGTCGAGCGTAATCACGCGTGGAAGGCACGCGCGATGCGCGTGGCGCGCGCGTGACAGAAAGTGGATGCGAAGCCCGAAATGGAGCATCTCCGAATAACGCGTGACAGGCGGGAAAATAAAGTCCCGTTGTGCCGAAATAATTACGCGAAAACTGGTGTATATCAACATTTTATTTCGGCCTGTGTTTACTCACGTACGCCGTTATTATCTGCGGCAGCTAATGCAATTGTTATTCCATCCCGCGATTCATGACAGCGCGACAGCATTTTTTTTGGTGATAGGGTAGGCGATTATGATGCATTATTCTGTAGAATTACTCCCGCGCGTAACGTTCTCTCGCATTCCAGTGACATTTTATCCACGAATTTTTTTGCTTAGTTATAAATTACCAATAACCAGAGTCGAAATTTTGGCTCTACTCGTCCTATATGATGAACCTTTAATTCTATTATATAGTAGGACCTAAGACAGTAAAAGAGGTCGAACTGCAAGCACCAAATTTACTCCTGCTTTCAAACTGATAGTATTGAAAATTTCTATTTTTGCCAATTTAGCTCGTTAAAGTAGGTCCTTCCAAGTAGTAGCTAAAGTGAATTTTTAGAATTAAAGTTTCAAGGGAAGAGTAAAAAAATATAATGTCATCAAAGTAGGTTGTCGCTGGTCTATGTAGGTGTATAGATCAGCTAAGTTTGTGTAAATTATTCTGAAAAGTTTCAAAATAGTACCAAAATTTCGACTCGGAAACGCCAAACGAGATAAGCAAGTGTGGCTTTAAAGAAGCGGATCGATTAACATTCGCCTCTTGTAACTGCCGATTGCCACGTTGGGCAATTGGGATCCCGCGAGACATCTACGGCATTGAGAAAACTGCGGGATCCATTGAATCACGAAGCAATCGAGTCTGACGACTGAGTCGGGGGATATTCGAGGTCGTTCTTCTCCTGTCTCTCGTTCGCGCCCCGCCATTTGTCTTCCCCGCCCGTGAAAGGCTCTGCCCTAACGGCCGCACCCGGCGGCTCGCGGACTCGTCTCGAACAAAATCATAAAAGTTTTAGCTTACTACAACTCCGAGAAACGCGAGACGCGGTCTCTCATGTAGGCCTGGGAAGAAGGTTTTCGATGTTAGCTGCCTCGTGACGCTCTCGATCGCACTGTTACTCCTTTACTAGGCTGTGCGTAAACGAGGCATATATCAGACAAAATTTGAAATTCTTTCCCCGACAACGATACTCATCGTCAAACGTCGTCTGTCGCCTCGAATCGCAACTAGTTGTGCCTCAACAGAATATTTTGTCAACAATTTTGACAAATAATGATCAAATAAAGTTAAATAGGACCATTATGATATGAATCAAACAAGCGAGAGACCCTTTAGGTCTGCGCAAGATGTTGGTAATCCAATCAAATTGTAATCTAAAATGTGAATTCACCAGAGTTGAAATTTTGGCCCTACGTTGAACCTTTAATTCTGTTATATAGTAGGACCTAAGACAGTAAAAGAGGTCGAACTGCAAGTACAAAATTTATTCCTACTTTAAAACTGATAGTGTCGGAAATTTCTACTTTTGCTAATTTAGTATTAAAGTAGGTCCTTTTAAGTAGGAGCTAAAGTAAATTTTTAGAATTAAAGATTCAAGGGAGGAGTAAAAAAATAAGTCACCAAAGTAGGTTATCGATGGTCTATGTAGGTGTATAGATCAGCTAAGTAGGTGTAAATTATCCTTAAAAGTGTCACAATAGTACCAAAATTTCGGCTCGGGCATATATCGTCATATGAATATTATCACAGCTTCAGTGGTCGAGTTGGATAAGACGTCATAGATTGAAGGAGATTCCAGGTTCGAATCCTGGCTGAGATAATATTTTTCGCAAGGATTTTTTACAGTACGGGGAGGAGGTATTGAATGCAAATTACAGCATTTTAAATAATTAGAAATAGTTTATCGATTTTAATATGTGAGCTCACTGACGACAATGATCCCATCTAAATGAAACTGTGTTACGTCCGAAAAGAAACCGGCGCAACAAGGTAGAAAACGGTACATGAATTCACATTTTAGATTGAATAATAATTAGTTGTACGCAAAAACTGAGTGCAGATATAAGAAACAATTTGACTCGCGTGTCCACTTTCCTCCGCTTTCCTCCTCATTCTGTATGCATGCGCTCGTCAACTTTGAATTCTTACGACGGCGAGCTTGACGCTTGCACACACGGGACATTTACGATCTCGGGAAAACTATCAGTAGCAAAGGTCGGCTTCGAAAATTAGAAAACTTTCCGAAGCGCGGATTTCTTTCAAAGTCAAATTATTCTCTTCTTGTGCTCCCTCGGTTTGTTGTGCGCGTGGAACACTTGTCGCGTCGCAAGTTTGTCCGTCCGCGATGAAAATTTTGGATGCGATCCCTCACATCGAAGCGTAATTAATTAACGCAGAAGTGGCGCGCTTCAGCGTTCTGCTATTCACAATCGCATTTTCTAGATTGAAGGTAATTAAGAGCTTATTATTATATTGCAACGCGCATTAAAACGCGTACACGTGTCCGCGTATATCGCGGCAATTTGTTACACTTTGTGAATTAGTTGCCAGCAAATTTATTAATTGTTGAATTTATTAGCATAATTTTCCCCCGGCACGCTAACGAACCCTCTCGCGTTTCGATCCACACCTGATTTTCTCGTAAACGTAGCCTTCAGTGGCGCCTCGCGCACTTTTCGTGTTTTTCACAAACACGTTGTCCGTACTTATCCGATTCTTCAACCGATGTTTGCATATTTAAGTAGCGTGAAGCAAAATGGAGATTAAGCCCTATAAATATACGGTTCTCGAAAATTCTACCGAGGAAAGAAGTCTGGTGACCCAAATTCGTAATATAAATTACCGAAAAATCTAGGGATTTTCCCGAATTAAGCTTCGGCGGTACAGACGAATGTGCAAAATCGTACTTTACATTTAAATGGCCGTTACACGCAAAAGGGATCTAATTGCGGCATTAAAACAATATCTAATCTTGCACGCTAGAAAGTTGCGAGTACGAAAATAGCGTACGACCGCAGAGTTTTCGTTAAAAAGGTAATCGACTCCGAATTGGCCCGAGAATTTAAATGAGCGGAGAAACGCTTCGAAACCGTTCCGTACGGAAATTCTTTTTCTGCCCCCCGTAACGGCGGAAAGAAATTAGGCGACACCAAAGAAACGGTCTATCTTTTTTTTCCTCTCTCTTTCTTCCCCGCAGAGCGTGTACAATCTGCTAGGCGAGACGCTGTCGAGGCTGCAACAGTACGCGGAAGCGGAGAGGTGGTTTCAGGCGAGTTTGGCCAGCCAGCCTGACCACGTGCCGGCCCACATCACTTACGGGAAACTTTTGGCACGGAACGTAAGTAGCCGTCGTTTTGCTTTTAGATCGCCATCGCCTGCCATCGCCGCTCTATTTCACCTTATCGCGATCTACTTTCCAAGTCTGAACTATATCGACCGTTACCACTTGAGAAACTTGTGCCGCGAGACGCAATATAATGCGCGACATAAACATATTTAGGTCAATACGAAGTCCCCCGCTCCTCCCGGCTCTCAACGTCTCCGAAACCGGTCATTTATTTTGCATCGGACATCAACTGTGCGTCAGTTCCGATGGCATTAACGAAGACTAACGGACGGCAAAATTTCCACGACGAATGAGATTCGTTTTCAGAAAATCAGAGGTCTTCTTGCAGGGAATTCAGCGCTGAGTGTAAACCTATTTTTCCGTTTCTCGCGTTTAGAAATTGTTTTGTTTTTTTTTTGCTTTTGTTTTTTTCCCGTTGATACTCAATTGTGCGAGTGGACGCTGCGCATCGCGTCGAAATTGCCGAAACGAAAATTGCGGAACGCTCCTGCGGCGAAGAGGAGAATTCGAAGTTGTTTATGGCAATTTTGCAAATGTTGATTTTCTTCAATATTCACCCACGTTTTCTCTTTTACCCGCGCGGATACATTTATATTCAGCGCGGCATCCATACATCCACGATTTGACGGATATAATATATTCAAAAATCTTGTCTAATGTGATAGAACAAGCTCCTGAACCGGTAGCAACCGCCAGGGGGAGGGGGGACAGACAGGGCTATCGAGTTCGCGGTGGCTCACGAGTCGCCTCTGCTTTCTCTCTCTTTAGTCGAGCCGCGTCCTGGAAGCGGAGAGATGGTTCCTGAGGGCCCGCAGATTGGCGCCGGACGACCCCAGCGTGCACCATCATTACGGTAAGGCGCGACCAGGAGCTTCTTTAATTGCGACCGCAGGAAAGCGTCGTCGTCCTCGTCCGACGTCGTCTGGAATTCGTCAGTAGGCGTCTTCGGTTACCGTCTCCTTTTTTCCCCCCCCGTTCGCCCCGACCGAGGTTCAACCTTCCGTCCCTCGACCGCGTCGCAATTTAAATGTCTAATGCCCGTAGATTGTAGTCGTCTTCGGGCCGGTGATAAGGGAAAATCCTCGTTCATTATTAAAGCAATGAAATACGCTCTCTTAAGCATCTCGCTTTTGCACTTGCCTAACGCACCCCCGAGAGAACCGTCCCTCCTTCCCGCCCTACCCTCCGCCGTCTCGCATCGGCCGCCGCGGCCGAGACCCCATTGTAACAACGGTATAATTGATTCCCGATCCCCGAATCCGTTTTCGAAAGGAGGTCCTCCAAGTCCCCTTCGATCGCGAGGGGAAATCGCGACGGGAGGGAATCAAAGAGCGAAGATTCGAAGAGACGCTTAATAGGCGGGGGAGATAAGAGGATTGCCGATTCGTCGAGCCGCTTATAAATACCGTTGTAATATTTCCTGCGGGATGATAGTCGATCTGGCGTAGAAGGAGGACGGACGGGCTAATCGAAAAGAAGGGACGGGATACCAGAGGGTGTACGGGGCAGAGTCGAGATGCCGAGGACGGATCGACGGGTATTAAAATTCCGGGGAAACGCGGCGGCGCGCTTCGAAACGTCAGCCGCGTTAAATTGCACCGGGAACACGAAGACAATCTTCCGCCGCGTGCAATTTGCCGCGTATCTCTTTTTCCCATTCGCTCGGCGGGGCGTTCATTATTGATATAGGTGACATAAGCGCGAGCGTGGGTCGCATTCTTTCGCTTAATTGGTTAATAATAAACGGAACGTCCAGTTTAAAATCACAGACTCGATAAGTATCCCTCAAATATTTCTGCCTTCCCGTTTGTCCGCATTCGTGTTTCACGTCGCTCTTCCTCTCGCAGATTAAAAATACCTATGCAAAAATATGCTTCCGTTCCGATTCTTCGATCGTGTTTTTCCCGCAGTTTTTCCCGCTCGGAATATCGCTCTAATAAAACATCGTTCGCATCCATGGGAAATCAGACACGCGTGTATTATAGGCGGGATCGATCTGTTCGATTGCAAAATGAATCATTGAGTAGACTTGCGGATTTGTACGCATTAAATAAAAAATCGCTACGTCGATTAACGATCTGCCTAGCGACTTGGCCAAGTTTCACAATGCGCGACGTATAAGTTGATCGAACGCGACGCGACAGTCTCGCGACGCGACACGCACAATAACGTCTGTTTGCAAAATTTCCAGGGCTGTTCCTGACGTCGCAGGGCCGACTGGTGGAGGCTGCCGAGGAGCAGCTGCGAGCGGCCGAGCTGTCGCGGTCCGATTACGAGCTGTCGGTCGCGGCGGCCTCGGCGCTGAGGCAGGCCGATCGTCGCGATGAGGCTGAGGTCTGGTACCGACACGCCGCCAGCCTGAGGCCGCACGAGGCCCGCAGCCACACGAATCTCGGCGCGATCCTACACCTGAACGGCAAGTACAAGCAGGCCGCCGCAGCTTACAAGGAGGCCCTCAGGTTGCAGCCAGGCGACGCGACGACCATAACGAATCTGCACAAACTGGCGGCGATCTTGGCGTGACCTGAAGTAGCCGAGGGCGACGGCGTTGGTGAAGAGACGCGAGGGCGAGGAGAGAACGAGCGAGCGAGGCGAGACGAGGAGGACCCAATCTTACCGATCTTACCGTGTACCCCGAGATCCCCCACCGGCCCGATCTTCCTACCGATATTCGTTTATATCTCTGCGTCGTCGGTGACGCGCGCATTCGTCGTCCGCGTCGACGACGCGCGGCCGACTCGTATTGCCTGCTATGGTATGTAAAGAATAAAGCTTCCTTTATTTTTCTCTAATACACAACGGCATATTTCATTATTCATGTGAATCCTCTTCCCTTCTGTAGACTAAGTGAGGCGAGGATTATATCGTCCTGCCTCTTTAAACGGCTTTTGTACGGCGGGAGGAAGTATTTGAAATATTTTCCTTAAGTACAGAAATCCTTATGTATAAAAGGTATATATACGGAACATCGATCCCGCCCTTCAATCGCGGAACGAAGTGGATTGCGGTGGATTAAAAGAAGGCTTATAGCTACCTAACTGATTCTCGTTAACAGATTTCTTCAAATTTGTCGTAACGCGAGAGATCCTTCCTTCTCGTGTGTACACACACGGAGCAGGTAAGTTCGCCGTAGATTCGATAAGAGCAGATCGATAATTATTTTTAGCCGAGATACTAAGCTCCGCCGTGCCGTCACTCTCCCATCTATAAATCAATCGGCCCAAAACGGAAAAAAAAGAGAGAACGAAAAAGTTAGATCGAAGCGTTTTGCGCGTCGTTCGAGGGGATTACTCGCGAGTTCTTTGATGGAGCTCTGGATGAGATAACCGTCGGGATTTCTCCGGCGAGAAGACTACTTCGCTTCAAATGTTACTTTCCCCATATTAACGCCGAGTGCGTTCCCGTTTGCCGTGCCGGAACTTCCAATTCGCCGTGACATTTGTAATATCAATTTCAATTTGCAAAACACTTGCGCTTTTATCGATACATCGTTTCCTTCCGTCAAATACGTGAAAATCACTAGGCGCGTGATGCGCCTAAATTCTCGCCATTAGGACTTTCCGCGGCAGATATTCGGATATCCTCTCTTTCTCTTTCCCGACGAGGTGCTGAAGCTCCATTAATATCGAATCTATTTGCACGAAGGTACCAACTGGAATATTTAAGTTTACACTTTAAATCACACCCCCGAGCGAGTGCCAACGGTGCGAGCGAGCCCGGGAGCGGAATCGCGAGGGGATGACGAATGGAGAAATGGCAAAGAGAAAGAGAGAGAGAGAGAGAGACAAGGTGAGAAGGGGTGAAAAAGCGGGCACACGGAGCCACCTGTCGCTCCTGTCGCACTGCTGGAGACAGTCTCGGCAAACACTCCGCGACCGTCGTGACGGCGGTGGCGGCGGTTACGAAGCTTTGTTCCGCGAAGAACTCGCTTCGTTATCTTTAAAGCGGAACACCGCCAAGAGCGTCTTCCCTCCTCGAAAGGATGACTCGCCCTGCTCGGCTCGAGGTGCGCCACCTCGGCCATTTTATTTTTCGCCAACTTATCCATCTTTGCGGTTGCCTCTTCCCGGCGCTACCTTCCCCCCCCCCCTCCTTTTTGCGCCTTTATATTCTCTCCACCTTACCTTTATTCGCCCTCCAACTTTCTCTACGTTCTCCCGCTTATTGTTTTAGATGCGCTTCTCGAGGCAACAGATTAACTTCTTGCATTTTGAATCGTGGGGGGGGGGATTAATTTCAGGGCATTCTTTTACAAGGTATTCACGTAACGCTTATCGCGAATAGCATCATTATCTTTAGTTCCAAGATTACCCTCGTTCGACATTGCTGGAGATTATTCCTGACGTCTGTGATTTTTCTTAGGAGATGAAAAAAAGATGCAACGACATGGGTATTCGTTCATATGAGATAACGTATCACCGATGTGTTATATTCTTACTAATGCTATTCGCAGTTAGATAGATTTATACGAAACAGCGCTCCGTTTTTCTCAGGAAATCGAATTATCTTTAGTTCCAAGATTACCCTCGTTCGATATTGCTGGAGATTATTCCTGACGTCTGTGATTTTTCTTAGGAGATGAAAAAAAGATGCAACCACATGGGTATTCGTTCATATGAGATAACGTATCACCGATGTGTTATATTCTTACTAATGCTATTCGCAGTTAGATATATTTATACGTACCAGCACTCCGTTTTTCAGAAAGTCGAAGTGTCTCGTCGCGTTTCCGTCTACTTTCTTCCTTACTTCAGTTTTCACGTCGCTTTTTTTCCTCCGCATTATTTTATCTCAACTTCTTACCTTAGGGCTCTTCTTTCAGTCTCGAAGGAGATCCTTTATATCTTGTACATAATCCCTTATCTGTCCCCTTCTTAATACTTTAACAATACCCGTCTGCCATCTCATATTTCACATCAGCGTTAACGATCGCCACGTTATTTTTATTTTGTGCCCTTTTCCGAAGAATCGCGTCGATTTTTATTACTTTACCGTGCTGCTGCTCCACCACGGGGCTGCACATATATTTTGCATCGTCGTTACTTTATTACTGCCAATTTACGTGATTGCAACGCAATATATACCTCTCTTTATTATTTCTGCGCTCAACTCTTCTTTCGGATTTATTTTCAATTTGTTTTAAATACTTCAACGCGCAAGGACAGTTCAATCGGTCAGAATCTACGTTTCTGCGCAGTCTCAACGTAGTTCCGTCTCAACTGCAACAACAATGCCACGAGCAAAATATGACAGCCGTCGCGTTACACGGACGGTTTTCGAGTCAGGCTTTTGTTCTTTTATCTACACCCACCCCTTTTCCACGACTTACATTGTCTTACTTTTAGTATACCTCCAGCCGCTCCGGCCGCATTTATCTTTCACTTCTCCCTTATCCGCCACGAGCGAGCGCCATCGATTTTTAACCGTAATAAAAGTGGCCCTTCGCCCAGCAATCCGACTACCACGCGTGCCATTTTATAAGCTTACAAGTATTATCATCATCCCCTTAGTTTGCTGTTCCAGTTCGCTCCGCATTTTCCTCGCATTCCCTACGATTTGTCTGAATCCGTTTACGTGATTTTCCATTTCTTGGCCTCTCCCTTTCATGCAACCCCCGTGTGCACGAATGCACGTCTGCGCAATCCTTTGCCGCAGTTAACGACATTTGAATGCCGGCTTTACCGATGTACCTTGTAACATTACTGAGATCCTTGTATTTCCTCGCGTTTATTCTCCGCCTCCGCTGCTGTTTTTCCATGATATTTCTGAATCTCGTTACCCATTGAAATTGTCGAGGCTGGAATCAGTGACTATTTTCAAAAGATCCTCGGATGTTGCACTTCCTAAAAACCAACTAAAAATACAACGTGAAGCAATAAATCTTACTTCCTGCGCTCCCCCCTCTCTCTTTCTCTCTCTTTCTCTCTCTTTTTATCCTTTTAAAATTATCCTTGTTTTTTTCACGTGGCACACGTGTAACCAATCTTTATCACTGTTTCTATCTTATTATACTTTCTTTGTCGTATATTACGGCTGTAACGTATTTTTCCCGGGCCACTAAATTTCTCTTCTTCTTCTCCTCCTCTCCCTCTACTTTTTATTTTCCAGTAACTGTATTTTCATTAACTTTGCGCGCAGCCTTTGCTAATTCGTTCGCAAGCGCGAACATTTAACGAGCGCCGGATCACCCTCGTTATTTTTCCGCTTTTATCTCTCTCGCCGCCTCTCATTCTCTCTTTATATTCACCCGTGTCCCTCCTGGACCTACGTGACCATTTTCTACGCCTTTTTGCGTCGCCGTAAAAAGACCCGCCGTGTCGCATACCTTTCCGCTCGTTCATGATTTAGCAATAAGTACGGCGCTTTTATCTCTCTTTCCGTGCCCTCGTGCCATCGCGCACCTTATTGATACTGCCGACCTTTTCCTTCGGTGCGCCGTAAGCATCGTTCGCTTTTACAACTACCGGCGAACAAAGAGTGCGCCGTCAAGTTACTCCGGTCCCCACTTAGAGCGTGTGTACCGATTTATTCGTTTACAAGTACTTTCTCTACGGCGCACTCGCCTCGTTCCTGGCTGCAGCGGTCGTTCACTTTTTAACAGTTCACTTCAACCGATACCGCGTTCGACCATTGTCTTATTCGATTTACTGCATCGTACCGCGCTGTCTCGTCACAGCGGTCTTGAGTAACGTCCTTTAAAAAAGAACTCTTATGGCCAGTCTCTGATTACAGGGTCTCTAGGCTAAGCTGATCGCGACTGAAATCACGTGCGTCACGATATGCCGACGGCGCCAAGGCTTCCGTTTCTAAAGGGACGAACGACTTTGACGTAAAACAGGCTTCCCCGCCGTCGCTTCTCTCAATGACCTTTTTCTTCCCTTTATCCTCCCTCTTGCAATCTACGTCACGCGCTGCATACAAGCGCTTGTCTTCGCGCGTCCTTCTACGTCTTATCTCGCGTCTTATTCCTTTTTGCACGAGACTCGCCGCCACCTTTTCGCCTTTGGTCCCTTCCTCACTTTATTTCTTTACACCATATCGCCGGAACGCAATAAGAGATGGCCAGATAGATGGACATTTATTATGCCGTAGGAGTCCCCCGGGGACGACCCGTTCTCAGCCTCCGTGCGTACAAAAGCGAGAGAAAAGCGAGCGCGCGAGGATCATTTGCTAAGGAAAATGCCGGAGGATCAGTCGCAACAGCCTGGGCTAATCTTTTCGTTTCAGAATCATTTTCGTCCTTAGGGGAACGTACCTTTTATACCGAATACTACGAAGCGTGTGATTCAATAAATTATATAGAAATTCAGAAAGAAGGTACTAACTCAAACTTGCTTCAGACCCAGCGAAATCGATTCGTTTCTTCTTCTTTTATTTTTCAATTGCTGCAATTTAAGACTAATTAAATTAAAAACACACGAGTGAATAACGTTTGGAATTAAAATGAGAAAACGCGCGCCCGCGCGTCCCTGATTAAAGGAACTAGACATTAAGGGGATCCTAAAGCCGTCTGTTTTATCGACATTCTTTGTTAGAAGTAATCTTTTAATTGGCTTTATAGAAATGCAAAAGTCTTTTGCGGAATTAAAGTACGCAGCAAAATTTAAACTATGCTGGTGAACTTTGTATCAAAAACGAAAAAACTTTTCAATTTTATTAATTTTTGGTACACTCGACGACTATTTGCTTGATACAAGAATTCTACAATAAATATATACAAAATGAGACCAGCGTACTCTAAGGACAACGTATGAGAACAATATCGTGCAATTAGAACTAAGATTAATAGCCTAGGAAAAAAAGATTACTTCTGATAAACGCAAGTCCAGAAATCCAAGTCTAAAAGAAGAGTAAAAGAGCAGTATGGCGTGTAGAAATAGTTGCGGGCTTCTTCGAGAAAGGTCGCTGCCAAACATCTGTCAGATTGTCAGTAAAGCCATGGTGTTGACGATGCTAGAATTCGATCGAAAATCTCGGTCTGAGCAATGTGTAGCTAATCAACTTGCTGCTTTTCCGCAAAAGTTGCAAATTGGTTGGCTATAAATTTCTCGGACCGAGTAGAACTTGGAATTAAAAATGTCGATAATTGACAATTTTAATTCCGTCTCCTAACTTATCGACACTGATCGAGTTCGCCAGCGGCTTTAGGATCCCCTTAAGCGCGTTGGCTACTCGGTAAGTATCTATCCCTATCCATACCGTAACCGCGCGGACCGCGGCGCAACGTAATAAAGGTGATGGCACACCGGTGTGCAGTTCGGCGCGACGGAAACGAGAAACGGCAGCCGGGGGGAAACGGGGTGGAAGCGATGCCGGGTCGTTATTGTAACGATGTGTACCGAACAATTCTGAAATTCGATGTGCACCACGGCGGAGAGTGGCTCGGCGAAGGTGGATGATCGATGCGGCGGAGCGATAAGGCGACGGGTGTATTATTGCCGCGGTACGAAACAGTAAGAAGTTCCCATGAGTGATTGACGTCATGCCGCGCGGCGACTGGAAACTTCGAATTACTTACCCGCGTGATCGATCACCGACGCGATACACAGTTAGCGTATAAATAATAATACAGTGACATTCCGCGTGCAAGTCCCGTCTCCATGCCGGACACGCCAGCCGCTTCTCCCGCCGCGTCGCGGAAATCCCGCGCGCAATCGGACCGTTCAATCAAGTAATTAAATGGCGAGTCTTCCGAAGGGAGGAGGGCCAAGTATTATATCAACTCCGGGGTGTAGAAGATAAATAAAAAGAGGTGGACGATGGGGAGACACGGAGAGAATGGAGGCGAGCAAATTTTCCGCAACGACCCTCTTCGTCATGGGCCGCTAATCGCGGCTGAAATAAAACGGCCCATTAACCACCATCCGTCAAAGCGAAAGACAAACAGCGAACCGCGCGTCGCAGACGAAAGCGACGGTGGCGCGGCGATGGCGACGGCGACCGGTGTCGAAGGGAGGAACGGGAACAACAGGGTGTAGGACCAGGGTTGCTCCCCTGCCGCAGGTAAGCGAGACACGGGCGAGGGAGACCGCCGAGTATATTCCGAAGGGGCAGCAGGTGCATTTGCTAAACCTGATGAAATATTCCGCAGGGTCGTGTCACCCGAGATTACAAGATCGGTACTCGGCGGTATACGCGGGTGGAAGGTCAAACGGTACTTCGCCGCTAGCAACCCCGAACTCGCCGCAGCGAGCTCCCCTGATTTACCCATTGCCACCGCAGAAGCGGAAGTGCAGCGGATGATGGAAAATTCGCATGCCTCCGACTGCGCTGGCTCATTACTTGTAAATGCGCGGAGGGCGTTCAGGCGGGAACGAGAGGGAGATCCGAAGCGGGTTGGAGCACAGTAGGACGCGTTACATTTCATATTCCGAACCCTCCTTACAGACGCTATATGAATTTAAAAACGTAACATTATAAAATATACATTACATGTATACGAAAAGTGTAAAAAAAGAGAGACAGAGGCGGACTCTAAATGCAACTCGCAAGGTTGAAACCTCAAAGAAGTCTGAAAAAAAAATTAATTGATGGGAAGCACCATTAGTCTTCGGCTTTCTCAGCGGCCTTAAATTTTCTATAAACGTTTTTTCCGCGTAGTAAACCGAGCGTCTGGTTAGTCGCACAGGTGCGTTCTCGCGCGAGCTTTTCACGCGGCGACGTTTTATTTCGCATCGCGGAAGTGACTATTGGCAAGGTTGTCATAGAGAGATAGCGGGGCGAGCTCTCTAACTTTCGACGAAAACGGAAATAAAGAGCGCAAATCGTCGCCGCTGCGACGAGTCGCTAACCGTGTCTATCCATCACCGCGCGCGCGCGCGCGCGTGCAGCTTCTCCTCTTTTCTATTTTTTTTCTTTTTCCTCTTCTCGCTTTTTTCCCCTCACTGCCGCAGTTAAACTCGCTTGCACTTCCCATGGAATGCGACGTGAATGTCGATGAGCCGTGACAGGGCGGAATTCACTAGCGACTTAACGACAGCGTTCTTGTCGCCGCTGCATCTCGCAAGTCAGTTTTAAACGACACGCCGAGTCCCGCTACAAGAAGCTGCCGCCGCCGCTGCTGCTTCAATAGTTCCTGTTGACTGTTGACATTCATGCTGAATATGACATGGTCGTAAACGGTGCTATTTGACGGATTCTCCAATTACCAGAAGTACCTTTAATAACGATCCTCGCCCGAAGGAAACGACAAGCAAACATAATTAAGAGCTGTCCTTCGGGTGCTTTTTAATCGCGATAGTTGAGATTATTATTTTCTATTATCTAACTAACTCTTTCCTTCCCCTTTCTCTCTTTTATTTTTAATAATATTATTTGCCTATTCATAATTACACTCTTGTTTAATAATTATATTACTGACAATCAGTATCAAGAACGTAACTTTACACTATATGTACCTAATTTAATTAAACAAGTTCTTTGCTCGCGATAGCTTAAATTGCCCTTTCCTATTATCTTACTAACTTTTTCCCTCCCCATTCCCTCTTTTATTTTTAATAATGACATTATTTGCTTACTCAATAATCAGGGTTGGGAAGTAACTCGTTACTTGTAACGAAGTTACAGTTACTTCTTTTTGGCAACTCTAACTTAACTTCGTTACTTTTTCTCCATCTGTAACTGTAATTTAACTCAGTTACATTTCTTCGATAACTAGTAACTAATTTAATAGTTACATTAATAGTTATTTTATATATTTTTTGAGCCTTCACTTAATCGCATAGGCCTTGCCTTTGCGTATAAGCACTTCCCTAGAAGCACAATTCATTGGCTGTACATTGGCTAACATTGGTTAAACATTGGCTATGTTGGCAGTGAATTGGCCAATATTTCCCCAATATAACACCAATATTGGTCATAAAATAAATGCAAATATACTACTGATATTGTACCTAGATGATTATTTAGTATTGAATTGAATGTATTAGCAAGATTGCCCAATAAAATTGTAATATTGAGTATAGAATAAATACTAATGTAACGCCGATGTTACGTATCAATAATTGCACGGTACTGTGTTTAAAGTGCATTACAAATTATGAGGCCCTCCACCGCCCCCGCCAATTTCGATCGGCGTCCTCTTTTCTTCACAATAATCCTTTTCTTTTGACATTTTTATCATTATTATATTTTTATCACAATTAATTTTATAATTTATTACAATATAAAACATGTATAAGCTATGTCTTTTCTCTAAAAGTCAATCAGTGGATTATTACAGAAAGCAGTGAGTATCCACTGCTTCACAGTTACAAGTATACCACTGAATAATTCAATAGTTATAACCGTTTTCAGTGATAATTCACTGATTGACTTTTAGAGAGTAATATGTAACATTCTTTATAAATGTGTAAACAGAAAATCGTATTGTAAATGCGCAAACGAAAATCTATCGCATAAAAGATTATTTTAGACAAACTTCAAATTTCATAGAAAAGTTAATCTAAAGAGGCCCTCCGCCGCCCCCGCTGATTCCAGTCAGCGGTCCTCTTTTCTTTACAATACGATTTTCGAAGAGATCATTATACAATACAAATTTTTAAATATAATATAAAATATAATTAAATACAAATTATATATATTTTTTAGATGAAATTACACACGAAAATTCGGTTTGCGTACAATAACACGAAATCTTTACACGTGTTTATTGCGTAATATTTTTTACAAATTATCGAATAATATTTTCAAAATTATTTTACTTTATTTAATTTACATAAATAATCGCAAATGAAAAGAGCGTTAATATTATTTTGGAAGTAAAGAATCTCCCGGATTTATTAACATTTTTTTTAGTAAATCCAAAGTGCCAAAGTTTTAAACTAAATGCTTACCAACCGTGTAATAATTTTTGTCTTATTGTGTGCATCCGATTACATAATTAATATTGCAGTGTTATATTTTTAATGCGTTTAATTATTATTAAATAATATACAAGAAATACATGGTAATTACAATAAACGAGAGTACAACATTTCTAATAACTCGTTTATTATAATTTAACATACTTTTTAAATTTTTATAAAAAATATATAGTAAATATATTTACAATTTTTTTTGCATTTAGTTATAATTATTTTATCTACAACAAATGTAATAGATTATGTCTCCCTGTCCCTGCCTACCCGAATTCCTGCCTACCCGAATTCCTACCTACCCGAATTTGTATCTAACCGTATTCCGATTCATCTTTATAGACCTATCTGTTTATTTTCTTACCTACCCGTTCAAACAAACTTACAAATTTTTAATTAAAAACTATTTATTTAAGATAAAACCGCGACGCGATTATTAGGGATACAATTTGGGGTTTTAACTCGCGCACGATTGAGATTTAATTCAGTTCCTTTCCAATCTCGCATACAGGCGCGAGAAAACGTAGAAAAAAATATCCCACCCGACTTTTGGCAAATAAAAAAATATATACAAGTAGATCTAAATAAATTTTTATACATTTCACCATCGTGGTCAAGAAGAAACATTTATCTCGTTGAAACTTGCGTTGGGCCAGATTGGACCTACCTTTCGTTGCTCCTGGCCATACAGTCTGATCATTTTGACCAGAGATCAGGAAGGAAGAAAACTCCTTCCATAGTCGGTTATCGTCACCGACAAATATTTCGTACGGTTCGAATATACGAGTGTCGATCGTATCGCAAAATGCACGACCACGAGAGTTTAATTAAAGAAGAATATTAATTAAAAAAAACTTTACTGTATATACGAATCAAATTTATTTTTACTTCCGTTATTTATTCAAAAATATTGACCATCTCTTCGTAACTTGATCTTTGAATCCGAAATTCAAGTAGATATTAGAATATTAGAATAAAATTTACTTCGCGTTAGTGATTTTAATCATATTCCTCGATAAATTAAAATTTATAATATAAATAAAATTAAATAATTAATAATTAATTGAAAATTTTTCTTGAAAAACCGATCGCGAAAACCGACCGCGTAAATACAAAGATGCGTGTGACTATGCATGTATTCATGCGAGACGCATCTTGAAAGTACGTATATCACGTATGTACATACACACATATACAAAGAATAAATGATGTGAGATCCTGAAAAACGAAACGTCTTTCACGATTCCAACCGATATTATAATTGCATATATTATAATTAATTAACAACCGCAAATAATATATAAAAATAAGTTAAAATTTCAGTATTCTGGACAAAACATTAGAATCTCACGTCATAGTATTTTACTTTATACATCAATTCGTTAATGAAAATGGATAGGCTACAAAAGATTAGCTCGACGAATACATCATTGATATTCGCCATATTTCGTTTAAGTTCTGTGATGTAATTGAACGATTTTCAACATGGAAAATGAGCTCGACATACCCTGATTTGTAGAGCTCTATAAAATTGAACGAATGTGAAAGAAACTTGAAGTTGAACTCGTTGAACTTTAGAGGCCCCGCTGTAGGAAAGAATGAATCCCAGATCTTCCGGATTGCCTCCGATAGCGGTCATTTCAGCAGGGAGTTAACGACGATCGTTTCTCATATCATTAAATCTCGTATATTTTCATTTTTATTCAAATATAAATAATTCTTCCATTATTAGTGTTAATGGGAGAATATTTATTGAGAAGGATATATATAAAATCTTCTCTTTTTTTGTTAATTTCGCGAATCGACGTCACGCCCTCGTGCTGAAATCGTTGCTTCCAGGGATCCGAGACAAGAAAACCAGGGATTAACTCTGGTTCTCCAACAAGGTCTCTAATGTTCAACGGGCAACGGAAAATATAAACTACTCCAAAGGTCAAGGTCCTCGCTGCAAGAAAGAATGAATCCCAGATCTTCCGGATCACCTCCGATAGCGGTCATTTCGGCAGGGAGTTAACGACAATCGTTTTTCAAATCACTGAATCTCGTACATTTTCATCTTTATTGAAATAAAAATTATTCTTCCATTATTAGTGTTAATGGGAGAATATTTATGGAGAAAGATATATATAAAATATTCTCTTCTTTTTTTTATTAATTTCGCGAATCGACGTCGCGCCCTCGTGCCGAAACAGTTGCTTTCGGGGATCCGTGACAAAGAAAACCAGGGATTAACTCTGGTTCTGCAACGGCGCAGCTAACTTTCCACATTGAAAATTGCTTATACTCCTCTTCGGAGTTTCAATATATTAAATAAAAAATTTACTTGCCGTTAGCATTTGAAACCTATCCATGTTAAGGCAACGAATATACAAGATAATCTACGATCTACAATCTACATACAACGAATATACAAGATAATCTACGATCTACGAGATGCACTGTAAAAAAAGTATGTAAAATTACATACATAATAAGTGTAACGATTACTCTATTAATAACGGAAATATATAAATGTATATACTTTTACCAAAAGAATTATTTACTCTTTGTTGTGTAAATACTCGTTTATACATGATGAAAAATTACAAAAAAATGTAAAATTTACACAATCAAAAGCAAGCAGTTTACTTATTATATAAGGTAATAATTTTACTTACAAAGAGTAAATTTACTGACGTATGTAAATATACACCTTTAATAGATGGTCCGAACATTTCTATAATACTTGTAATTTAACATGTAATTTTTTTACAGTGTGTATATTCGTTGCCGTAATAAAAAAGTTGCTGACTCACCGACCTGATGTGCAGCAGCAGAGTTTTACTACGTTGATCCTGTAACATACAATTATAAAGTTCATATTAAAATAGAGTATTCAAGAAAATGAATATTAAAGAAAATAATTGTTAAATTATTGAAAATAAACAAGAGGAAGATTAATTTGATACAAAAGAAAAAATATTTACCCTAAAGTTGCTCCGCCGGTGCCTGATGCCTTCCCCAGGCCTCCTCTTCCACTCAGGTTGTCTTCTTGCACACTCGCGAAAACACTAAGATCGTTCGCGCGATTTTACACTTTGAAAGTCTTTAGTCCAATTACACAAACGGCACTCCCGAACGCGACGCGACACGACGAATCGCCGCGCGCGGTTGCAATTCGTTTAAACTGGCGAAATAATAGCGAAATTATTCGTCAGTCCTCGAAAGTTCGTGCTGAAATGAACAAAATCAATTAATAAATGTGCTCCCTAAAAGTAAATCGGTGGATTATCACTGAAAACACTGAATCGATTCGTTATTTTCAGTAATAATCCACCGATTAACTTTCAGAGAGTGTTAGGCCTGGTTTATCATTTTCTGGTTAACTGTTAATATGGAAGTTACTCGAATCTCTATGCTTTTCTATATTATTATCTAAGAAGAGACAGAGAATCGATTAAACTATGGTCAACAGTTTATTAGAAACTGAAAAATCGGGCCCAAATAGTGCAATGGGTACTTTTGGTCGTCCCGTCTTTAGAGTATGTAATCTCTAAAAGTCAATCGATGGATTATCACTGAAAACAGTGAATATTCACTGATTCAGTGATAATGCACTGATTGATTTTTAGAGAGTAACTCTTCAGGGTACTTAAGCCCCTCCACCACGACAAGGTAGTACCCGAGGAGGGGATTATCAACAAAAAACCGTGCAATTACATATGTGTACATTTAGAAAAATAAATATTGGGTGAGCATAAATTAGGTTTGCTATTTAATGCACGACGTGAGAGGGATTCGTCCAATCGAAAGATTAATTCACAATCTCGATCTTGGGACAAAATCAATTTTCTCGGAATTTATCAATAATGCCTCATAAACTAATGATCCGAGATAAGCCATTCTTATCTCGTTAGAAGCGCTGAAATCTTAGCTTTCCAACAAGACCAAGATCATCTTGCTACGATTTTTCTGTGCGAAGATACTGATGATTATATTGACTCGTGACCTCGATCTCGGGACAAAATCAATTTTATTTTCAAAATTAATCGATGATGTCTCATAAACTAATGATCCGAGATAAGCGATTCTTATCTCGTTAGAAGCGTTGAAATCTTAGCTTTCCAACGAGACCAAGATCATCTTGCTACGATTTTTCTGTGCGACGATATTGACGATTATATCGACTCGCGATCTTAATCCTGAGGACAGAAGCAGCAGACGACGCGTATATGCGGCGTCTCGCGCGGCGATGTTTACTACCGAACATGTGTGTCTCGTATGTTTTTATGCCAGTTTTTTGGGGACGTAGTACGCTCGCGTACTACTCGCGTAAAACTCGCGCGGCCTTCTCAAGTGAATGGTGCGCGCGCGCGCCCTCTTCAAATGAATGGTGCGCGCGCGCCCGATTTTTAAAACGCTATAACTCGGCGAAAAATCGACGTAGCGACACGAACCAAAAACCAATCTTCTTCGTTTCGCATTCGGCAGATGTCTACACTAAATATGTATGCCCTTATCATGAAACTTACACACGGCAATGGAATAAAAAGTAAAATGCTCATATATAAATTATACGTACAACTGCTAAATATAAAAATTGGCTGACGAACTATATTAGACTGTATAGCAAGACTGCCCAATAAAATTGTAATATTGAATATAGAATAAAGGCTAATGTAACGCCAATGTTACGTATAAATAATTGCACGGTATTGCATTTATTATACATTATTTCCCGATACTACGCCAACACTTTGTGCTATCCGGGCTTTATCGGCACTTTATATTATAATTCAACTACAGATTTAATATTTTTATTTTTATTGCAAGAAAGTAACTGCAAAGTAACGATTCGTTACTTTTTGAGTAACTGTAACGCGTTACTTTTCAGAATTAGTAACTTGTAACTGTAACTAGTTACATTTTTAGCGAAGAAACTATAACTGTAACTAGATACTTTTATAAAGTAACTCTCCCAAACCTGTCAATAATTATACTCTTATTTAATAATTACATTATACTAAATATCAAGAACGCTTTTGCACTATATGCACTTATATTAAACAAGCATCGGTAATAAACGTATCACAATGCGGACTGAAATCCCGAATTGGACAATATCTCCAGTTAATACCGTATCCCGAGCAAGGGAATATTGCAGATGTGCGTATACGTATTGCGGCCGCGACGCTTCCGGCCTGACGTAGCATCCGGCCCGCCTAAGCGTAACGGAGGCTGTACTCGTCCGCGCGTTGTTATAGTACGGACACGGGCAGCGGTACCCACCACCACCACCGTCACAATGTTATGCCCGATTAACGTGGAAACGGACAAAGCCCCAGCTTTCGTGTAGAGCGCCGTGTCCGACATGCCGTTAATCGCTGACTTTAATAAGCACGCCCGGAGAGCTTGCAAGGACCCCGGCGGCCCCGCGATGACAATCGATCGCCCCGGCGCACGTCATTGTAACGCTTCTGAGCGAAGTTGCACAATGAATCCCGGCAACTTCGGTATAACCATAACGGAGTTGTAAGTTTAGCAAGCTGGGATGAAGGGCGAGTCGTTATCAAATAATTCAAGATCACGCGCTTGATCCGCACAAGTGAATTTTTCTCCCTTTTATCCGCGTTCGATATCCGCGATGATTCTACTCCGACGTTGCAGGTTTTAGAGCGACTCGCGAAAGAATTTCTCGAAAACTTTTCTGATATCCGCGGACGTTTAAAAGCTGCTTAGAGGAAGAGAAATCTATTTTTCCACCCACGGATGAAAATTGCCGAGAAATGATTCCGAAAGACGCTCTCGCGACACGAGAGAGAGAGAGAGAGAGAGAGAGAGAGAGAGAGAGTCTATGTGAGAGCCCGTAAATTAATAGACAGAGTGCGGAAAGGCGGTCAGCGGTCTGCAAAGCGCAACATTTAGCTTTACGGAGAAATATCTATTACCCTAATGCGCTCTAATACGCTTGAATGTGTCCGTTGCAGATTAATTATCTTAATGCCGGCCTTCGTAGCGCCGTAACGTTTTAGGAAAATTTGATTACTGCGGATAAAGTCCTGGGGGGTAGGGTGTTTCACGTGAAACGTGACCCACTCGTAGATCTTAGAAACTACAAGAGACGGGAAAAAATTATCAGAGATCAAAGTTAGACTCATGAATATTAATGCGCCCGAAGCGGAATTAATTTGCAGCATTTATCTTTTCATTAGCCAACGCTTTAATGAAAAGATAAGCGTTAACTAATTAATTAAAGTTAAATGTGTCTTCAATAGCATTCACGGCGCTCGCACGCGCGTGTTGGTGAGAAATTTACGGACTGCGCTTCCAAGAAGCATGACGGCTGATTCGGAACGTAATTTGCATAATAATTTTTTACACGGTCACACGTATTGCAATTAAATTGAAACGCGGGCGCGCGAGCGAGGCGATTCACGAGCCCCCCCCCCCCCCGATAAAAATGGATTAAACAGACGTGCATCCGAGCGGAAAAGCGCGCATGTCGCGCGGGAGTTTACGACGTAGTTAATAATTAAACCACTTCCCGGCTAACGAAAACAGGTCGTGCCCGCAGAATCCGCCGTCTCCGGGGAGGCCGAGCGCGTTGCGCGCGGGGGTGCAGGGAGGCGCCTTTTCCACCATAAATCATGTCGGCGGAAATCCGCGCGCGCGGCACACGCGGCGGAGACGCGGTTCAACGGCGCGGACGGCGTAACCTTAAGCGGTAACCGGCGCGCGATACCGGATCGCGAAGCGCAACGCATCGAGCCGTCGCCAGGGAACCCCCTCGGCTGATGATAACGGTTTAACGATCGTCGCGTCGCGTCGCTACGCGCCCCGCTGAGAGAGCGAAGCAAATTACGTTTCATCCCCCTCGCGCTCCGCTTGTCTCCAATTAAGGGAACGGAAATCAAAGTCATCGGAGCGCTAAGAATATTCTGTGTTATACGCGACAAATGCAGAAAGAAATGAACAATAGAACACGCATCGCCGTTGCTGTTTCAACGCAACGATCGCTGCCCCCATAGACATAGTAATACTAGACCGAGCATGAGACGCCAGACCTGTGTGGTTC
This sequence comes from Vollenhovia emeryi, assembly GCF_000949405.1. Taxonomy (NCBI): domain Eukaryota; kingdom Metazoa; phylum Arthropoda; class Insecta; order Hymenoptera; family Formicidae; genus Vollenhovia; species Vollenhovia emeryi. The sequence goes on along the minus strand of NW_011967237.1, from coordinate 23,993 downwards.
AGGTTATAGAAAAGGATAGAAAGTAGGTGCCGTCCACCTTTCTCTGTCTAACGAGAAGAATAAAAAGAGAAAGGTTGACGCGGCACCTACTTTCTATCCTTCTCTACCTGACCTTTATCGCTTAAAAGAGAACATACTCGGTCTAGTGTTACTATGTCTATGACTGCCCCGATGGCGAGTTCTTTAACGCCGCTTCTGTTTCCAACGCGTCGCGCGTTGTGCGTTTTCATTTTATATCGCTGGGAAAAAGTGCACTTATAATATGCGCGGCAACCGGCGAGGCGCGAGATATTCTCCAATTAAAGGACGGAAATCGAAGTCATCGGAGCGCTAAGAATATTCTGTATTAAGGCCTGCATCCACGATGCTAGAACTTGGTCCAAGTTCCAGTTCCGAGAGATGTGTAGCCAATCAACTTGCAGCTTTTATGGAATAGCTGCAAGTTGATCGGCTACACATTTCTCGGAACTAGAACTTGGACCAAGTTCTAGCATCGTGGGCACAGGTCTTTATACCCGACAAGCAGCTGCAAAAGGAAAAAAGAATGGAACGCCGTTGCTATTTTAACGCAACGATCGTTTCTCCGGTGGCGAGCTCTTCAACGCCGTTTCTGTTTCTAACGCGTCGCGCGTTATGCGTTTTTGTTTTATATCGCTGGAAAAAATGCATTTGTAATATACGCGGCGGCAAGCGCGGCGCGAGAGCTCGAAGGGTAAACAAAAAAAACTGGGACGCGCCGCAAAAAAAGTCTTGCTAAAATGAAATTTCGTAGAGAGATACCGCGACTCCCCGCGAATGAGGCGCCGCCGCGATATATCGCAACGCTGCACGACGAGGGGAGGGAAAAAGCGATTAATCCACCTCGTTTGCACACCACATGGCCGGCAGCTGCTTTCGCATTCGGCCGTGGCCGGCTATCGAATGGAAATGAATTCCCCCGGCGTTAGTTTCCACGAAGCGAGGAAGAGCAGGCCGCGTGCTCTTTGATGTAAGCGTAACCGCCACTTTCGAACCTTCCCGCTAACACTGATTTTTCCACCTCAAAGGACGGCCGCGTCCCCGTCGTCGCCGGCGCGATCGATCGCGGCGATTCGGTTGTTACCCGAAAAAAGAGACGAGGTGCCGCGTATCGAGCACGATTGCAAATATAAATGACGACAAATTATCGACAAAACTAACGCGGTAAACTAGACTCCCTCTGGTCAGAGTCTGGCCAACGGGCACACCCTCAGAAAGGATTTCTGTTACCGAGACAAAAAATACTCTTGACGCATTTATATTTCTCGCAACCTCATTTAGTATAAAAATAAGACAATATCAAAATAAAATCAATCATTCCTATTCACCTCTATCGAATTAAAGGAGATTGACTTACCATACTATATTGAGACAGGAGGAACTTATATAAATGTAAGTTTATATGTATATTCTTGCGTTTGAAATAAATTTTCCCTCCATCTTACAACGCACGAAGTTGGCACCACGATATTCGACAAAAGACGATACCTACTATCATTTTATTCTAGATACTAGAAATATTCCTTTCTCTATAATAAATATGATTGGCTATATATCGATCCTATTTTATGATACATTCAAGTGTAATAGCATTGGAACCGGAAAATTTTTCTGTGGGTGCAGTTTCGGCAAAATGATGCGAAAGAGAAAGAAATGACGCGTATGCTGTACGTAGAGTGAGAGGGAATATATTCCCCTTTCTCTCGCATCATCTTGCCGAAACTGGCCTGTTGGCCGGACTCTGATTAGAGGGACTCTAGCGGAAAACTAGAATGTAGCGCTGGCAGCAGAAAATTAACTAATAAAGTAGCAAAAACGCCGATACGAAATATGAAAAGTCACAAGATCTTTAAAACGTGTACTGTATCTTATTCATTTCAAGAAACCTAGTAGATTGTAGAATGAAAATTAACCGCGTTCGCTAAATTCCTAATACAATTACATGTTTAATATAATCGTATTATTTGCGACATATTAAACGTATTATACGCTTAATTATCAGATGGACGCTCGCCTGACGGAGCGCGCTGTACATTGTGTGCGTCATCAGCATCAACACCGGGCAGGAATACGCGAAATAAAATTGTTTGGCGTATCATCTTCAAAAGAAAACTTTCATTAGCTTAATGAAACGGGTGACTCCGGCAAAAGCTAGGCCGCAGGCGCGGCTCGCATCCGGGACACAAAGGGGACGTAGCAGCGGGCAAAAGAGAGGAAGGAAGACGAGGACGGACGACAGGAGATGCGCCCTGGTAAAGCCCGTCGGCACTTTAATTAGAGAAATTAAATTTTCAAACGAAACACACAGCCTGACCCGCTGCCTCTTAGCCCGGCCACCGCCCGGTGTGCCGCTCTTCCTCTCGCAGGAGATACGATGAACAGTCAGAACTATCCATCTCCGGTAGCAAAACGACGACTGTAACGACGATAATGAGCAAAGAGAGCATAACAGTGTGCCTCGGTTTCCCGCCGCGTAACTGTCAGCGGATAATACGCGTCAGCGTATTATCTTGCGATAGAGAAAAAAATATTTTTGTTGTATCTCATCTTGGCTAGAAAATTGTTCTCGCAGACGCGGGACAGTTTTGTCCTGTGCACGTTTCAAATCGATAAACGATTTCCAACATAAAAGTCTCTTTAAGTTGCCAGTAATAAATAACAATAATCAAGCTTTTTAGTCGACATTAACCGGCCAGTGTTTTAATACGGAAATCTTATTGCGAAAAATATTACCTCAGCTAGGGTTTGAACCTGGACTTGCCTACTCTCTAGGCTGGCGTCTCACCAATTCGACCACTGAGGCATGTGGTAATATTTGTCGCAATAACAGTATAGCGTGTGTTAACTTTGCACCCCAACTTTAAAATTTTGTAGTTCTGACTGGAGTTCCCGCTTCTTTTTGAAGAGTTTAAGAGTTCCCAATACTTTCTAACAAGAGTTCTGCTGATTAACGATCAGAAATTAAAATTTAAAAAATCGGGTGCCAACTTCTTATCGAAATTTGAGATCGAATAGTTCTGAATGGTCTAATAGCTTCATTTTGCGATTATTTTTAATTAACCGAAAAATTTTTTATGTATCAGGAACTCTAGATAATCGCAAAATGAGGCTATTAGACCATTCAGAACTATTCGATCTCAAATTTCGATAAGAAGTTGGCACCCGATTTTTTAAATTTTAATTTCTGATCGTTAAT
>NW_011967237.1:0-20679 GCF_000949405.1 Vollenhovia emeryi | reverse complement strand
AAAAATCGGGTGCCAACTTCTTATCGAAATTTGAGATCGAATAGTTCTGAATGGTCTAATAGCTTCATTTTGCGATTATTTTTAATTAACCGAAAAATTTTTTATGTATCAGGAACTCTAGATAATCGCAAAATGAGGCTATTAGACCATTCAGAACTATTCGATCTCAAATTTCGATAAGAAGTTGGCACCCGATTTTTTAAATTTTAATTTCTGATCGTTAATCAGCAGAACTCTTTTTATAAAGTATTGGGAACTCTTAAACTCTTCAAAAAGAAGCAGGAACTCCAGTCAGAACTACAAAATTTTAAAGTTGGGGTGCAGAGTTAACACACGCAACAGTATAAAGATGATATCTTCGCGTTTATGACTTTAAGCTGCGCGCCGATCCGGATTGTCGGCAGTACACAGAACTGTCGATACGCGATTTTTTTTTTAGGTATCCCTTTTTCCTTCCCCCGAAATAGACACAATTGCTTAGTCCAAATCTTCTAGAGATTGATTGAGACGCCATCTTTCAGGCGTAGCTCGCGTAGGTGTAAATTCAAACATAGAAGTCTCTTAAACGATTTCTAATTACTTTTAAAGATGCTACACTTAGCATTCAATACAACACCCCCCTACCCCGAACCGAATAGAAATTTTACTGTCTTGAAATTGAGACATCATTTTTTAGTCGCAGGTGTAAATTCAAACATAGAAATCTCTTTACATGCCTCAGTAGTCGAATTGGTGAGACGCACGTCTAGAGTATAGGGAAGTCCAGGTTCAAACCCTGGCTGAGGTAATATTTTTCGCAATAAATTATCTGTATTAAAACTTTGGCCGGTTAATATCGGCTAAAAAAAAGCTTGATTATAGAAATCTTACTGTTTGTTAACCCTGCGGTGGCGAGATGATTCACGAGGACACGGGAGAGACCGTTTGCACGGAGCTTTTCAACGGACTTTGTAAAATACAAACAAAACCGTTCGTTTCCCCCCCCCCCTTTTTTACGTCCATAGCAAATAACGCTATTTTAATTTAAGCAAGAAGTTCGTCCGTAAAGGTCGTAGGCGAACCGGGTTAAATATCCTTCTCGTTAATTCCGCGCAGGTCTTTCTTGCCGCGATCGTTCTTTCGGAAGCCGCTGACTTTCGCGCAAACAACGGATTCTTCGCTCTTACTCCATTGTCTCGAGCGGGAAGTAGAAAGCCGCGCGCAATTCGAGCGAGCGTGGCGCGAGGGAGGCAGGGCGGCGGGGAGAAAGGGTTAATTCGAAGGAAAACACCATCGCCGTGGTACGTGATATACCCGACCTTGGCAATTCGCAGGCGAACTCGTACCGGCGATTCGTTTTATTCACGATCACGAGCGCCCAACGAGGTTTGTATCGCCCGCTCGAGTTTTCCCCGCTCGAGCTCGTTTTTTCCCCTCCCCCCCCTCCCCTCTCGCGCCCCATCCTCCCCGACATCAAGCGCCGATAATTGACTTCGAAGTGGGTGTCGAGTAGCAAAGAATTCAGTGTAGAACGTCCGGCGAACAAATGGCCGATCTTAAAGAAATTAGTTTCGAAGTATTCCCCTTTAATGAGTAGTCGGACTTTTCTCCTCGACTCGAGAGTCGCGAACGCCGTCGTGTCGCAAACTTGATAATTTCTGAAATTATTACGTTTAAGATTATTACTTCTCTAATCGCGGGCGCGATCCGCCGTATTTCGCACGCCGCGCGTACCTACATTGTCCCTACGCAGTGATCTCGCGATGTTATTTCCTTTGAAATCCGTTAATCTACAATTTTATCGCGAGATTACGAAGCACGTTTTACATACAAAACTACATTCCATTCCCAGGAACTCCGTTAAATCAGTTTAACTTCTTTGTGCTCGAATTCTTCTTCATATTGCATAAATTACCTTTGAAACGTAAAATGAAACAATGAAACGTATATATATATTAACGTAAATTTAATAGGATTTCGCATTTAGCATAAATATCAAGCACGAGTTGCTGAAATTAATTTTATGTAAAAGGCTCTCCAGAAATATCTAAACTCGAAAAAATTAATTACCAAGTAAAGCAATTACTTGATGTAAAATAATTAGATCTGAGCATAATACAATGGACGCTTTTCCATCCATCATGCAGACGGACATTCACGTGCCTTCATAAATAGGCACATTCGTTCAGCCGCGGCCTGTCGTCTCCCTTTCCGCTGGTCATTTCCGGAATCACGTCATAAAGCAGCGCCCGGTATGCCAGGTTGAAACATTATTCAATGAGCCGCACGTATAGCCATTACATGGTCATTCTTCTTCATCCCTGCTTACCTTTAAATCCAGAAGGGATGTCGCGTGTGACGCGGACATGGCGCAAAGTAAGAATAAGCGTGAAAGTAACGCTTATTTATGGTCCGAAAAAATTTCACATGCCGCGAAAGACATGAGACGAGAGGAGAAGAAATATTAGGATGACGCGAAAATAATGCTGATAAAATTAAAACATCCTTCAAACGCTTTGAACGTGTGCTCGCTAAAATGAAATTATTTTCGGAAGAAATATTTGAAAAAATTTCCAAATTCAAGGAAACATAAAGAACCAAATAAAGTTAAATAGGACCATTATAATATAAATCAAACAAGCCTCAAATCGCAACTAGTGCCTCAACAGATTATTTTATCAACAATTTTGACTAATAATAATCAAATAAAGTTAACTTGGACCATTAGTATTGGTCTACAATCATGCTTTGAGTAAGCTGTAAGCCTTAAGCCGTAAGAAATTAACCAATCACAGGCATTTATTCCTCTCACTCTCACCTGTGATTAGCTAATTTCTTACGGCTTAAGGCTTACAGCTTACTTAAAGCAAAGTTGTAAACCAACACTTATGATATAAATCAAACAAGCAGGAGCGCCTTTAGATCCGAGCAAGATGCTAATAGCCCCAATACTTATGATCTAAGATGTGAAGAATATACTTATTAGTTGATTATACACAATTGACTTCAAATATGATGTTCCCACGTAATTGGAGAATGGGAGGAAAGGGGACAGGAATACTTAAAAATCGCGTATCGACAGTTCTGTACGGCCGACAACCCTAATCGGCGCGCAGTTTAAAGTCGAAAAATGAACGCGAAGACATCTTTCTACTGTTATTGCGACAAATATTACCACATGCATCAGAGGTCGAATTGGTGAGACGCCCGCCCAGTGCAGTGTAGGGAAGTCCAGGTTCATACCCTGGCTGAGGTAATATTTTTCGACGAAGGGAGGAGTTTGCTTACAGTCACCAGTGATGATTAAAAATTAAAACGGGAAACTTATAGTCAACCCGACTGGCATATTCCTTTGTTTGTTTAATACAAAGGATCGACCCTATTTTTTGGATCCTTATCAAGTAGTACCAAGTGAGTCATCGTCGTCACATAAGACAGAGTCGAATTATAAAAATACGTGTACATGTGAGCGCTGTGGCTGCTGGGCTCGAACTAACATTTTTCGCAATAAATTTTCTGTATTATTAAAAATGCCAGATATGGTCAAGAAAACACTGACGTTGCCAAGATGTGATGTTATGTCCGAAAAGAAACCGGCGCGCGGGACAAGGTGGAAAACGGTACCCGAAATCACATCTTGGATTACAATTATTGCAATATCTTGCTCGGACCTAAAGGCTCTCGCTTGTTTGATGAAGAAGCAAATTTACATTTTTCACACATCAAGGTACAATTTTTAAGGCGCAGTTTTACGATTCTCGTCGATAATTCTCGACGAATCGCAGAGAAACGGCCGTACGTGCTGTAGCGGCCATAAAGCAGCGGACGGTATTATTTCCAGAGGAAGTGCGCCGGCGTGCAGACGTATTCTTATCTCCATTCGATAGGAATATTCACTTTCAAATTGACGTCATAAATTAGACGGGACCTCGGCGAGTCTTTATTCAATGAGCCACACGTTAACCGTACGAAGAAGCCCTTATCGATCTCGAGGAGGTAACGAATGCGGCCGGATAAGATAAAGAAAAGGGGAGGTCGGAAAGAAAGGGGTATCGGATGGCTAATTCAAAGAGGGCTTCTATTCTTGCGAAACGTGATATTCCGCCGCCTTTAGATATTTGCGGCAAATACTTGGGCTAGAAGCTCGTTTTACCCCCGATCCGAGGTGGAAAATAGGATTATGATCGCATCTCCCCTTCGTCTTTTCCTTCTTCCTTTCGTCCGTCCTTGCGTTCCACGATTATAGTCTCAGCTGTATGTGCCCTTTGCGGCTCGTCGCGTCGCGTCGCTCGAGTGTATGTGCGTTAACCTCGCGGTACTAACAATAAGGAAGTTTTATGGATATGTCTCCGCGTAGACAAACTTAGACGCGCGCAAACCGCGTGGTATATAAAACAAAAAGAAAGAGAAAAATATAAGGGACAGGTGCGAAATGACGGAATTGTTATTTCGATATTACAACGCGAAAGCGCTACACAAAAGTCGGGGATTGAAAGTCAGACTGCGTTTCTTTCGTCCACTCTTAATTATACATGTATACTTGGGTGAAAAACAATTCGTAAATTCGAGATTTAATGGAAAAGCTCCGCTTTAAACGCCGGAACGCTCTTTTCCGTGAGAGACGTTGACGGCGATCATTGTTTTCGTATTAAAAAACTTTTTTCTCTTGCGATTCGTACGTGACTTGGTACAATGGACGTCCGTTGAGGAGTAAATAAGAGACGTGTTATTGTTCACGGAGGTGAAAAATAGACGAAAGAATTGCAAGGAAGATGAATACGACGCACGGGGGAGCAGCAGACAAAGAATAGGGATCATGAGGTTAATTTGAGAAATTTTGTAGGGAATGCTCAACCTAGCATCTCGTTTTATTAGTATCCTGGGACGCTAAATAAGGTTACCACCATCGTCTGCCATTTGGTCCTTCCCAAGCTGCTTTCTCCCTCGCTACGAGCTTCCTCCAAAATACTAAAAATCCACCGCAAAGACATTCTCCACATTTATACTAGATATTTACAATTTTGTAAATTCTTTCTACAAAATTTTGAATTGATCCTTTATCGCAGAAAAGATTTCCTGTTCTTGTATGTTGAACAGAAAATATCTCGGAGTAAGTGAATTAAAATTTAACAGAATTTATTGATATTTAAAGAAATAATACAATTCTTTCGTTTAAATTTATAATAAAAATGGTGTTTATGTACGAGACATTTTGCAGTTTTAATCATTTCTGGCGTTGATGCCATTGGTGTTTCACTTTTGTCTTGACATTTGAATTTAGAATAAGTGTCCAAATTATTTAAAGAACCTACCAATCAAATTAACCATGGCGTGTGGCATCTACTTTTATTGAACCGAAAATATTAGTTTTATTCGTGAAATGGGACATCGAGAAAATGGGTAATTTATTCTCGCAAAATTGACATAACATTCGTTTTACCAAGTAAAACGCAACTTTATAATTGACATGAAAATAAAGGTAAAATAATTTGTTGTAGAAAAAACTGATAATCAAATTTAAAGTTACAATTTATGTGTTTGACATTATATTAAAACTGTCACGGAAGACGTTTTAAATTTCTCAAAAATATCAAAGATAACCCGATAAATATTCAGATTACATATTATAAATAGAAATTTTAAGCCACAATTTCTTCCATACAATACAAGATTTCGGTCAGCATGAGGCATTATTTTCGTCTTTCGTAAATAACATTTCGCGCTCTCTTCTGTCAACCCTATCGATTACTGTCCATCTTAAAATATTATCAACTAATAAGAATATATTCTTCAATGTCGCCAGCAGTAATTAACAACATTATTTTATATTCTTTATTATTTTATATTCTTATTAGTTGATTATATACACCATTGACCTCAAACATTATGTTTCCACGTAATTGGGGAATTGATTAGTGTTACTTTTATTTAGCGAATTGCGATTGTTAGTTACGCGGGGTAAAATTCGTTAAAGATTAGAGTTACGAACAATCCAAATAATTCGATTGCTAATTGTGGGTCCCAAAGTGGGTTGCTAACTGTTTTTTTCCCCCCAAAGTGGTCGAATTGGTGAGACGCCCGCCTAGAGTGTAGAGAGGTCCAGGTTCAAGTCCTGGCTGAGGTAATATTTTTCGTAATAAATTTTCTGGTATTATTAAGGGGTAACACAACCCTTGAGGCCCTAAAACTATATCTAAGTTTGGGAATTTTTTGGGGGCAAATGAATAACTTGATTAAAAAACACATAAACCACATTATTGTGCACATACTTGACTATAAAAAAAATATTTTTAGTAGTTATAATTATTAAAAATGGCGGCGTACTGGCACACTTCCGTAATCGACTTTTTTCCGAAGACGCGATTTTGCGTGCAGGATTTCTCTGAGATGGTTTACCCTAGAACAAAAATCCAAAATTTTTTATTTTCTATATTGTTTGAAGTTACAAACTACGTAGCCGTTTTAGAAAATACCCATTTTTTCCAAAATGACAGCTATTTTAGAAAAAGTAACTCTTTTTGGTCGAAAATTTGATTTAAAAAATTGTGATTGCAAAAAAGTTTTCAATATTTTTCAAAAGTCCTACGTACTTTGTTGCGCGATATATAGAAGAAGATCATGTTAAAATTTCAAGTTAATCGGATAAAAATTGTAAGAATAGCGTTGCACGCAAAGCTTAAAAAGCGATTACGGAAGTGTGCCAGTACGCCGCCATTTTTAATAATTATAACTACTAAAAATATTTTTTTTATAGTCAAGTATGTGCACAATAATGTGGTTTATGTGTTTTTTAATCAAGTTATTCATTTGCCCCCAAAAAATTCCCAAACTTAGAGATTAGTTTTAGGGCCTCAAAAGGGTGGTGTTACCCCTTAAAAATGCCAGACATGGTCAAGAAAACACTGACGTGGTTAAAATATTATGTCGGCCCGCTCATTGTCGTGGTCGGCGTGAAATTCAACAATTCGCCTTGATATTCAATTCTGACCCATCTTCGCACGTATTCAATGAGCAGCGTCTTAACCGCCGCACACGAAATATCCCTCTCTTTCCTCAAGTCCGACGGACGCGGCCGGTTCGGAATAGCGGAACGAGAGACGGGCGTGAGACACCACCGTTGGCGGATCCCACAAGGTTAATCCGGGGAAAGGCGCTATTTTCACAAAACGTGATACCGCCACTCGGCGGAAACTTGGCGGCTCGGCTCGGCGAGCAGTACTCCTGGCGCCTAACGAGCTGCTAAGTCGTTTTACCCGCGAACTCGGACACTAAACATGGTTAGCGTGATACTGCGCTACTGAGCAAGGTTCTCTCGCCCACTCTTTTCCTTTTCTCATTCCGTTTCCCTCCGCTTCTTTCCCCGTCCGTCTGGAAGCGGCCAGCAAGCCAAGTATCCTCGACGGCCAGGGGGGAGGGGGGGGGCGGTTATACTGGCCAACCGAGTAAAGAAAGAAGCCAATAACCGCGGCGAGCAGAAGAAGGGTGAAGAAAAGTACAGAAGGGAGATGGGAGCGAGAGTCGGGGGAGATAAGGAAGGTAAGAGAAAGTCGCGGAGCGCGACTCAGGAAGGAAGGAAGGAAGGAAAGGAAGGCTGCCAGAGCTCTTTGGTCTTGGGTCTCGGGCGGTAACTCGATTTGTCGCCCGTCTTGAGCCAGATGGATCGGAAGTAGACGCGAACGCCGGCCGCATTTCAAGTAGACTATATCCCGCCCGGGCATCCTGCCGCGCGCGTATACACGTGTCTGCACGTGCGCGTGTACGTTTCGCGTATTTTGTCGTGCAGCCGCACACGACGGTCCGGCGAGGATCCATTCCGCCGGACCAACAACTGACGACGACGACGACGACGTCGACGACGACGAAGGCGACTATTCCTCTCGTCTCCACGGCCCGTCGAGGGCCGGGCAAACTCGGTTTTACCGTCGAATGCGGGCAGTACTCGCCGAACGAAATGGGATGAGGATAAGATGCCGGCGGGACGGTAACGTCCTTAAGGCTGGCCGACGGTTGCGGGATCACGGAGGTGACCGGTCGCGCGGATCAGCATAGTCCTTGTCCCGTTGTCTTTCCGGGACGGAGACTGGCTCGTGTATACGGCGGCTCCTCGAAAACGTGTTCGCCGTACGAATGACTGGCACGTGAAATCTGGTAATCCCGTTGTTACGACCGAGCCACGTTCCGAACGCGAGAAATACACGTTCTCAATTTGGCGGAGAATGCAAAAAAGATAATTTAAGCAAAATGTCTTGGAATTAACCCGGGGTCACTTTGCCTCTCGCTCCAGATCCTCGAGTTATCAGGGTAAGGTGACAAACTTCGGATCAGATACCCAAATGCGGATCAACAATTTGATGAGTCGCTGATAAGCGACATAAAGACACGTCGAAGTGAAGTGATATCGACAATACAGTAAAAAGTTGTAAATACATAAAAGAGCAAAATTGACTTCTACAAAATTCACTCCTACTTTCAAACTGATAGTGTCGGAAATTTCCACTTCTGCCAATTTAGCATCAAGTAGGTCGTTTTAAGTAGAAACCGAAGTAAATTTGTAGAATTAAAGATTCAAGGGAGGAGTAAAAAAATATAATGTCATCAAAGTATTCGCTGGTCTATGTAGGTGATGTAGGTCAGCTAAGTATGTATAAATTATCCTTAAAAGTGTCAAAATGGTACCAAAATTTCGACTCGGGGTCGCTTATTAGATTGATCACCTTACCCTAGGTCGAATTATATTTCCAAAATTTCTCCCCGCCCTCTTTATCGCGCCGCACTTAACGTAATCTGCAAATCAGCCGAAAAGCGATTAATATTAGGATTTATGGGAATGACCCAGTATGCATTCTCTCGGCGCGACATTGCTATCCCTTTTCGATTATAGCTGGTTAATTCCGATCTCTCTCCCGTATCGGATTCGAGACATCGCAATCTCCTGAGCTGTCCGCTAGCGATATCAGTGGCAGATGTTCCGGGCAATCGCGCCAGGCAGAGAAGCCGGTTAGAGAGATAGCACCGAGAGATAGCAAACAGATCTGTGTCTTCGCTTGTCAGTCGGCGCGAGCTGAGCAACACATTGTCGCATGCTGATCAAGATATATCGTGCACGCCTCGCGAAACTACCGACGCAAATTCGGCGTTAAATACGTCGCTGTCTCGTCGGAGTACTTGAAATTGATTGTAACTCAAATGTCCCGCGGGGGAACTTGAATTTCAAAAGTCCGCGCCGAAGTCGCGAACAATTTACAAATGCGAACGCGCGTCGATATTAACAGTCCGTTTTTACGACATTGCATTTAATTAAATCTCCACCCGCGCTAAGAGAAATATTGGATTATTCTCTCACGCGGCACCGCGTGTATTATCGCGTTATTTGTCCCAAAGCAAACTTCAAAGGCTGCTTTCTCAATTTTGTTACAACAGCGTGCCCCGGCGTAAAAGCCGGCCAGCGTGACGCTAAATATGGCCTACAAATGCAATGTTTGCGACACCGCGGACCGGGCCGTGCGTCACAAACGACCGTGCCAGCCCCTCTGTATCACAACAATCGGATTATCGTTCGCTAATTAATGCCGTCGCATTTCGCGGAGATCGAGTTAGCGCGGCTGGCGGCAGCGCGGTGGAAACGGGAAAATCGAGTTTCGCGCCGATAGAAAATACGAGGTGCGGGAAGAACGCGGCGCGGATCCGTGCGGGTCCGCACGGCCGGATACCAGGTAGCGGAAGATAGCTGGACCGCCGGTACATGTATTATACATATGTACGCGCGTACATACGTACGTACATGCATACACAGAATGGCACCGGGGCGTACGCGCGCGCGCGCGCATGCACAGGGATATCACGAGGCGAGAGTACCAGGGGTGCCATTAGCGGGGTGTGTTTTGCGCCTAGGTCGCGCGATCAACTGCGAGGTTCTCCTCGGTAAAGAGGAACGGGGCGGGTGGCGGAGACAAGGGTTGGGAGGGAGACGAGGAACCCTCTATTGTTACCGCTTTACCCGGCATGCATATTTAACGCTCGTATTCTCCGCCTCGCCTACCCCTTTCGTTGATGCACGCGCGCGAGCGCGAGCGCGCGGATGGGGTATAGTAAGGCATCCCGCACTTCGGCGCCGATAATTCCGGGCAGCCATTTGACTGGGCCACGGGTAACCGTGAGCAGGATTTCGATTTTTAGATTTACCACGGAATCGGAGTACCGGCTAATCGATTTATCGTTTAATGGATTAATCCGAGGGGGGAGTGGAGGTTTAATCAGCATTGAATGATTACGGCTGGGGGGGGGGGGAGTATCGAACGCTCGCATCTTAAATACGCCGGTCATCTCGCGTTAAGCTCGTTCTTTCAAGCGAAGCGATATATTTTGTACATGCCAATTATTTATATATATATATATATTTATATAATACACGAAAAGCAATTACTTTATTTATAATTAATCGTTTCTGTTGATACAAATTGCTCTCGCAATTCGGAGAAACGTTATTTTCAAAACCGTAGCTGGGACTTTGCGCCTTTAATGAAACATGGGTTACCGAATTCTGCCGTTTACTGTATCTCATCCGTCTTCTTATCTGCTAACCGTAGAATGGCCGAAACGAGTGTGTCTCGCTGGGAATTCTTGTTCCGAAGGTATATTCGCGAAGAAAGGTATTCGCCACTCTTTTTTTCGCCGCCTCTTTCACCGCCGTGACCCCTATTGATCTTTCATTTCCGCGCCCGAGCGCAGCGCAGACAGACGGAAAACATTTGCGAACGGCGGAAACTTAAATTGACTCTATCGGCGGGGGGGGGGGAGAGAGAGAGAAGGAGAGGGGGTGTGAGGGAGCGGGAAAAAAGGCGGAATACCACGCGCGGTGGGCTCCACTTTCCGGCGCTTTCTGACGAATTCGCACGCCCGTTACAATTTTTACGGGGGTGAGCCACTTGGCCGCGCGGGGGAAAAAAACTCCCGCACCGCTTACAGACGGTATTTGCATATTCAACACTCGCATTCTCTTTCGCGGCTTCTGCTTACTCACGAAGCCATTTCTCTTCCCGCCGTTCCGCCCTGCTTACCTCTCGCTCGTCTCGCTTTAATTCCCCCGTCCCGAATCTCGGCTGCAAACGCACGCTGAATATAGGTATGGCCAGAAGTTCATTTTCGCTAAGAAACTTTGATGAATCAAGTTACACGCGGTGAAACCTATTGTGTTCGTTAACTACGGGATATCACCGCGGGTACCTAATACTTCTTAATATTCCGTTTAGAGGGGATAAGAAAGTTTGCTTCCGGGAGGAAGTATAGTTTTCGACCGTCGAAACGAACGAGTTACATTGTCGAGCGTCGATCATTCTCGCGCGAATCCGAAATTTTGATACTATTTTGACACTTTTAAGGATAATTTACATCTACTTGGCTGATCTATACACCTACATAGATCAGCGATAATCTACTTTGATGACATATTTTTTTACTCCTCCCTTGAATCTTTAATTCTAAAAATTTACTTCAGAACTGCTACTTGGAAGGACCTACTTTAACGAGCTAAATTGGCAAAAGTAGAAATTTTCGACACTATCAGTTTGAAAGTCGGAATAAATTTTGTACTTGCAGTTCGACCCCTTTTACTGCCTTAGATCCTGCTATATAATAGAATTAAAGGTTCAACGTGGGAAATTTCGACTCGGGAAAATATAACGTACCCCGGAACGTTGTAAACGTCACGTTTGCACGCGAAAAACACGGCCGCTCATTTAATTAATACTTCCTCAGTTTAGGTCGCCGATATAATGAGAATTTTGCAAGGTCGATTTCAATTTTGATCGGTCGGCGTGGACCGTAACATTAATTACGCGGTTACGTTAAGCAATAATCATCCTGATGTAATAACATACGGACGATATTAGCTGTTAGATTAATGTCATTAATATGTATGAGAACGGGTATTAATTAAACCGCGTGAGAGGTCAAATTCGTCTGTCCGCGAGGGATTATTCCCGGCCCCGAGCCTGTGTTCGTAGAATTTTATTATACCCGGAGCAATCCGCGGACAGTTTGACTGACGTATTCCGGAGCACGTGGGCCGTGCACAAGGCACCTGTCACGTATTCTCACGTTTTTTTCTCCCTCTCGGAATAATCTCTTTTCCGCGTTGCGATCGAACGACGTCGACGTCATCGGCCTGTTTATTCGTCTCAGTCTGGTCAGGTTTCACGTCCTTCGCGCACAAAGTTGCAAAATTTCACCCCCGCAAACTCGACTGTTGGCGTAATCCATTATTATATCTCTGCGAGTTATCTAAATCGATGCGCGTTTAAAAGTTTCCGAAAAGCTCCGCTCCATCCCGTATTTCCGCTGGCCGTCGCTCTCTGATATTTATTTCACGTATCCCACTGGCGAGTGATACACGCATTTTGACATAACAAACACAGAAAAGTAATTGGTATTGTAAATATTGATGTAACGCCGAAGCGACATATTAAAAGCGTTTTCGTATGGATTTTACAAGGGAGACGCGGCTTCGTGTCTCTCGAGATTATAAGCGTATCAGCGGAAACAACAGAATTCAATATTGTTGCGCGTACAACATTTGATTAATCATCGTACAGAACGTATTCCGACGGAGTGAATGATCGCGTTGTCCGTGCCGCTGGCCGACGGCCCATATTATTTGATCATTAGTACCGTTAATTACGGAATCTCCACGCGCTTTGCGCTCGCGGCGGGGGCGGCGGTGGACCCGCGGGCGCGGACGCGCTCGTGCAACACTCGCCGATTTTCATTATCGTTTCCACGGCGGTCCGGGCCGCATAACGAGCCATATAATGTAGAGAAAAACGTCGTTCCCGTCATCGCACCGCCGGGAGATTGGCACGCCCGTGAACAATTTTACCCCAATTCGCGCAATATCACGCCGAACGCGCGCTCATTAGCGGTCAGTTAATTAGAAATACCCACGAAGATATTTCGCTAAATGTCGCGCCCGCTCGTCCGAGTGTGAAATTTTAATAAATTCCGCGCGCGGCCCGCGAACGCTACGCGCCCTCAGTGAATTTTTTCGAATGGAATTGGAGTAGATCTATTCTATTTTTCTCGCGAGTTCTCTCAAAGGGACGTCGCGAAAATCCGCTTTTTGCAAATCTCGGCTATAAGCGTCTCGATTGCGACTTATCAGCGTTAAATAATCGCGCAATCGTGACAGCGAGCGTTAAAAGCAACGAACATATTTTTTTCCCAATATAGAAAAATTGTTAAACGACGCTAACTGGCAAATTCTAATTAAAGAAATTTATTGCGAAAAATATTACCTCAGCAAGGGTTTGAACCTGCACCCACCGAAAAATTTCCGAATTCAATGTTATTACACTTCAATGTATCATAAAATATGAACGATATAGCGCCAATAATATTTATTATAGAGAAAGAAATATTTTAATCTGAAAAGAAAAATTCTAAAATCTAGAATAAAATGATACTATGTATCGTCTTTTGTCGAATATCGTGGCGCCAACTTCGTGCGTTGTAAGATGGAGGGAAAATTTATTCTAAACGTAAGAATATATAAACTTACATTTATATAAATTACTCTTGTCTCAATATATATACCAAGTCAATCTTTTTTAATTCGCTACAAGAGAATAAGAATTGTTGATTTTATTTTGATATTGTTTTATCTTTATACTAAATGAGGTTGTGAGAAATGTAAATGCGTCAAGAATATTTTTTGTCTCAGTAACAGAAATCTTTTCTGAGGGTACAGTATTAATTTACATTCATTCTAATCCGTTTTAGTCCATCCATTTTTCAAGCACTGGATTTACGAAACTCGTGTTTCTTTGTAAATCTGTACGTTCTTAAATCTCAACGTGCAATTTACGTAATGTAGATCTAATTTTAAATATAAATCTATTACGTTCGTTTAATAAAACATAGTGGCGACTTACTTATACGATGCGCAACAGCGGAGTTACAATCGTACGTCGAACTATAACATACAAATAAACGATCATTGTAGAATAATAATTTAAAATGGATTTATTAAATATCTTAATATTTTACTAACGAGAATATTTTTCAATGTCGCCAGCAGTAGTTAACAACTTGTGTTTTCTTGACCATATCTGGCATTTTTAATAATACCGAAAATTTATTGCGAAACATGCCAGATATGGTCACGAAAACATTGGAGATTTTAATATTTTCTTCGATAAAATACTTATCAAGTACTCGAGAGAATGTCTTCTATTGAAACTCACAAAGTTTAACGTATCTTTTTGTTTGTAAAACTCTTATTTGAAAATTATTCGAATAAATAAGACAAACAGGGAGCAGATGCTTTGTTTTGCAAGTAGCAAAAGTGATATGTAAAAGATAAAACACTTACCCCATGGTTGCTCCGCCGTTGCCCGATGCCACCCAAGCCTCCTCCTCCTCTCAGATGTCCTTGTTGCACTCACACAATATTCACTCGCGAAAATGATTAATTACGACCGCACAACACTTCCCGTACGCGCCGCGAGATATTGCGAAACGCACAAAATGTTAACCGCGTCGTGTAACTTTCCGTCACGCGAATCATTCAAATCGGCACTCCGCGTGTCATTTTGCATTCCCGATTCGGAAGTAATAATGGATAAACGTTCAAGCGTTTCGATTTGTCCATGTAAAACAATGTTTCTAAATGCAGAGCACATTATAGATTAGACTTTAGTTGGAGATATGAAACGCGGTGCGCAAACGACGCGAGCACCTAACCTAACCAAAGCTTGTACACCGACACCTTTCTCTCTCTTTTCCCGAAAATGAAAAACCGATTACACTGAAATCGACAGATCACTCAAAGCGCGATGCGCAAACAAGATGTAATCGCGATAAAGTACCACGGTTTTCGCATTCATATTCTATTAGAGACGAGTTAGCCCCGTAAAATATCTACGTTGATAAGAAGCCGTCGTCTCACGTGTAAATGTCGTTTCTCATCGCGCGTTGTAGAAATTAACTTTATAACGAATCGATGAGCGTTACTTGTTACAGATAAATCTTATTCCCAAACCCATCGCGACCGCGTCTCGGAAATTAATAACGCAAAAGTAATACGTCGTTCGGAGCGCGTCTCGCGACTGACTACCTGCCGGCTCGAGGCTCGGCGGGCGAATAATAGCGCGGCCTTCACAGTGGCACGCGGAACGTCGCACGATACCGCGTGAAAAACAACACAAAAACGAACGCGTCATTATCCTGGAATTCGAGCATAAACTTTTTCTTCCAACGTAAATTCGTGAAAGGCGAAACATTTAATTGACGAATAGTGAAATTCCTCAATGAAATTTTTCACTTTACATAAGTTCACGCGGGAAGAAAAGATTCATGATCGAGCCCCTGTCTACGAAAGGTGAAATAAATGCAAGTTGAAAATTCTGGAGCCAATATTTCAAATTACTTTGTTCATCGACTGTTACTACACATTTTGCGTGTCGTTTTGCACAGGGAGGAAGTTACTTTATAAAAGTATTTAGTTACAGTTACAGATTTTTCGTTAAAAGCGTAACTAGTTACAGTTACAAGTTACCTATTTTGATAAGTAACGCGTTACAGTTACTCAAAAAGTTTATATTTTATTAGAGATGAGTAAGTCCCGTAAAATATCTACGTTGATAGGAAGCCGTCTCACATGTAAATGTCATTTCTCATCGCGAGTCGTAGAAATTAACTTAATAACGAATCGATAAGCGTTGTTACAGATAAATCTTATCCCCCAACAAATCGCAATCGCGTCTCGGAAATTGAGAACGCAAAAGTAATACTAATCGTTCGGAGCGACTCTCGCGACTACTTGCCGGCTCGAGGCTCGGCGAGCGAATGATAGCGCGGTCGGGCGCGGGGACCTTCACAGAGTAACACAATACCACGTAAAAATCAAAACAGAAACGAACGCTGGGAGTTTGTTATCGTGTCTACGAAATGTGAAATAAATACAAGTTGAAAATTCTGAAACTAATATTTCAAATTACTTTGTTCATCGACTGCTACTGTACGTTTTGCGTATCGTTTCGCGCAGTGTTGGGAAAGTTACTTTATAAAAGTATCTAGTTACAATTTTTTTCGCTAAAAATGTAACTAGTTATAGTTACAAGTTATCAATTCTGAAAAGTAACGCGTTACAGTTATTTAAAAAGTAACGAATCGTTACTTCGCAGTTACTTTCTTGCAATGAAAATAGAAATATCAATTCTGCATTTGAATTGTAAAGCGTTGGTGAAGGCGTTTATGTGCAAATGCAAGGCCTGATGCGATCTGGCGAAAATAATATGTTTATTAAAAGTTTATAAGAAGTTTGTGTAAATGTTGAGACAATGTTTCATTTGAGTTTTAAAACATTTATTGAATTGTTTGTGAGATATAAATTTAAGCATGTAGTTGTTTATGACATGTTCACGGTTACAAGCGTTCAAATTGCGTTTAATGATGCAATGTCAAACGTTTCCATTATAGCTTTCTAAGTGTTTGTAAAATGTTATTGTCACTAAAGAATTGACCAGGTGTTTTCAACGTACTTCCAAACGGTGTAACCATCAATAAAACTCTTCATAAACAATGTAACTATCGATAAAACTCTTCATAAAAAAATATAATCATCTCTCACTTAAAATTTCTCTCCAGGGAGGTTTAAAATTTATATAAAGTAACTATTAATGTATCCGAGTTAAGTTACAGTTACAGACGGTGAAAAAGTAACTGTAACGGTAACTTCGCTGCGAGTAACGAGTTACTTCTCAATTCTGGTTTCGCGAACTCATTAGTATTGCTTAGGATAGCGATCGACATCGTATTTTGGAAGTGTATTCAGTGCGCAGTTTGACGTTAATCTGTGCATGAAGGTAATCGGAAGAAGCGCAAATCTGGGATGGTGAAAGATCGAGGACCCTCTATAAGTGGCTCGGGGGTAGCTAGAGTTCATCAGCGGAGTTTGCACCTCGCTTTGAGACACGTTCCACTGCTAAGAAGATGACGGAGGAGGCGTGACGAGGATTTTCCTCGGGAGACAATGAAATTTAATTCGATAATCTATCTTTCTCGTGCATGACTCGAATAATGGTTGGTGTGAAGGATCGCGGTCAATTGAAAGATCTCCGTAAAAAACGTTGCAAGAAAGAAAGAGAGAAGGAAAGAGATTTATAAATTAGTCAGGTAGAATATTTTCTTAAAAGTTTCTTAAATATCTATTCTTCAACTTAAAACTGTATTATTAAATTTAAACGAAGAATTCTGGTTTCGCGTACCTATTATTAAATTTAAACGAAGAAATCGCCGCGTAAAAGAAATATGAAATTGACGAAATTAATAAAAGGTCCTTTAAGGAATAATTTATACGGAGTGTTGGCAACAAAATTGGAAAAAGATTTTAATTTTAAGGAGTCGCAAGTTCCCCTCGTTGCTTCCACGCAGGAGCGTAAAGTAAATATGTTAAAATAGAGATTCTGCGGTGGATATATTTTGAAAGCGAGCTAGACTGGAATTGATATCTGAAAAGACCGCTTGTGGAGAGAATTATGCCGAACAACGGAAACGGAAGAGCGAAGATGAGGCGCGAGCGCGGAGCTTTGTGAGCGCAACGTAAAAATGTACGACGGGTGTAAAATAACGAGGTCCGTGCGCGTCAAAGGGTCCATCGTCATCGTGCGGGCTTTTTCTTACGATTTACACATTATTGCGACACGGGAGACCCTTTGTGAAAGTTGGAGAGCGAGCGTTCTCAGCTTCCGAGAAGCCATCGTTCGTCTCACCCGGAAGCTAGAGAGACGATTCCGACGCGAGGTGCATATGCGGACGACGAAGTGTAACGCGACATCGTTGTTGGGCGTCTGCCCCATCGGCAGACGGAAGAGCCCCCTTCGAATATCGCTGCTTCCTCGAAGACGGGTGCGAAGTGATCGTTCGAGGAGAAAATTCACGCGCGAGTAATTCCTCGCGTCGAAAAAGACAGGTCGATCCGCCGGGAATCAATTCGCGTAACCAAGTGTTATAAAGTGCGTAAAAAACCCGTAGGCTTTTCCTCAGAGAAAAGAAGGGGAAAAAGTATCGTAAAGAATTATTTGACGCCAGTACATGATCAACCAACGTAGGAAAATTGTTGAACGACGCTAACTGGCAAATTCTAATTAAAGAAATTTATTGCGAAAATATTTTGAGTAACTGTAACGCGTTACTTATCAAAATAGGTAACTTGTAACTGTAACTAGTTACGCTTTTAGCGAAAAATCTGTAACTGTAACTAGATACTTTTATAAAGTAACTTTCCCCCTGTGCAAAACGACACGCAAAATGTGTAGTAACAGTCGATGAACAAAGTAATTTGAAATATTGGCTCCAGAATTTTCAACATGCATTTATTTCACCTTTCGTAGACAGGGGCTCGATCATGAATCTTTTCTTCCAGCGTGAACTTATGTAAAGTGAAAAATTTCATTGAGCAATTTCACTATTCGTCAATTAAATGTTTCGCCTTTCACGAATTTACGTTGGAAGAAAAAGTTTATGCTCGAATTCCAGGATAATGACGCGTTCGTTTTTGTGTTGTTTTTCACGCGGTATCGTGCGACGTTCCGCGTGCCACTGTGAAGGCCGCGCTATTATTCGCCCGCCGAGCCTCGAGCCGGCAGGTAGTCAGTCGCGAGACGCGCTCCGAACGACGTATTACTTTTGCGTTATTAATTTCCGAGACGCGGTCGCGATGGGTTTGGGGATAAGATTTATCTGTAACAAGTAACGCTCATCGATTCGTTGTAAAGTTAATTTCTACAACGCGCGATGAGAAACGACATTTACACGTGAGACGACGGCTTCTTATCAACGTAGATATTTTACGGGGCTAACTCATCTCTAATAGAATATGAATGCGAAAACCGTGGTACTTTATCGCGATTACGTCTTGTTTGCGCATCGCGCTTTGAGTGATCTGTCGATTTCAGTGTAATCGGTTTTTCATTTTCGGGAAAAGAGAGAGAAAGGTGTCGGTGTACAGCTTTGGTTAGGTTAGGTGCTCGCGTCGTTTGCGCACCGCGTTTCATATCGCCAATTAAGTCTAATCTATAATGTGCTCTGCATTTAGAAACATTGTTTTACATGGACAAATCGAAACGCTTGAACGTTTATCCATTATTACTTCCGAATCGGGAATGCAAAATGACACGCGGAGTGCCGATTTGAATGATTCGCGTGACGGAAAGTTACACGACGCGGTTAACATTTTGTGCGTTTCGCAATATCTCGCGGCGCGTACGGGAAGTGTTGTGCGGTCGTAATTAATCATTTTCGCGAGTGAATATTGTGTGAGTGCAACAAGGACATCTGAGGGGAGGAGGAGGCTTGGGTGGCATCGGGCAACGGCGGAGCAACCATGGGGTAAGTGTTTTATCTTTTACATATCACTTTTGCTACTTGCAAAACAAAGCATCTGCTCCCTGTTTGTCTTATTTATTCGAATAATTTTCAAATAAGAGTTTTACAAACAAAAAGATACGTTAAACTTTGTGAGTTTCAAAAGAAGACATTCTCTCGAGTACTTGATAATTATTTTATCGAAGAAAATATTAAAATCTCCAGTGTTTTCTTGACCATATCTGGCATGTTTCGCAATAAATTTTCGGTATTATTAAAAATGCCAGATATGGCCAAGAAAACACAAGTTGTTAACTACTGCTGACATTGAAAAATATTCTCGTTAGTAAAATATTAAGATATTTAATAAATCCATTTTAAATTATTATTCTACAATGATCGTTTATTTGTATGTTATAGTTCGACGTACGATTGTAACTCCGCTGTTGCGCATCGTATTGGTAAGTCGCCACTATCTTTTATTAAACGGACGTAATAGATTTATATTTACAATTAGATCTACATTACGTAAATTGCACGGTGGGATTTAAGAACGTACAGTTTTACAAAGAAACACGAGTTTCGTAAATCCAGTGCTTGAAAAATGGATGGACTGAAACGGATTAGAATAAATATAAATTAATACTGTACCCTTAGAAAGGATTTCTGTCACTGAGACAAAAAATATTCTTGACGCATTTATATTTCTCACAACCTCATTTAGTGTAAAAATAAGACAATATCAAAATAAAATCAATAATTCTTATTCTCTTCTATCGAATTAAAAGAGATTGATTTACTATATTGAGACAAGAGTAACTTATATAAATGAAAGTTTATATATTCTTGCGTTTGGAATAAATTGTCCCTCCATCTTACAACGCCACGAAGTTGACACCACGATATTCGACAAAAGACGATGCATACCATAATTTTATTCTAGATTTAGAATCTTCATTTAAGATTAAAATATTTGTTAAAATATTCCTTTCTGTGTATTATAACAAATTTGATTGGCGCTATATCGATTCTATTTTATGATACATTGAAGTATAAGAGCATTGGATCCGGAAAGTGTTTCTGTGTGGCGTGGATAATGATCTCATTATAATTTTCTAACGTTACGCAATATAAAAATTGGCGCAGGAAAACGGAAATTTAGAGAATCTGTTATTACGCGCGTATCACAAAGTTAAACGAAAGATAGAAAATATATGTTCTCTTCATCTTGCACATTTTACTTAATGCGTTTAATCAAAAACGCACTTACGATCGTTAGTTGTATTTATTCTAACGATACGCCAAGTAATTATCGAAGGAACAGCACGAAGTAGAGAGAGA
>NW_011967236.1:3182981-3196625 GCF_000949405.1 Vollenhovia emeryi | reverse complement strand
GGACGTCCTTGTGCTATTTGGGAAGGATATCCGGTGGTTTTAGTACACCCTGTATAATATTATTGTACTTATATTATTATACCAATGAGTACATTAATATAAGTACTTATAAAACTATTCTGTATGAGAGTAATCGAGAAATCCTTACTTCCAAAAACATTTATGTTCGATTATATTATTTTGAATTTTGTTTATAAAACTTACAAAAAAATGAAAACATCTTACTCATGCTTTTATCCTTCATAATTTTAAAATTAGATCTTGCAAAGAAAGAACAGATAAACCGTTAGATTATAATGTAACACAAACATTTTCTTATATGCCATGTGGACGCTTATGGAAGATTTTTATTTACAACAGTATTTAACATTCTAGAGTTATTTCTGAAGTAAGTTTTATACATAAAATATCTATATAAAATATTTATAGTAATACAACTATGTCCTGAAAAGATCCCAGGACAACCCGGGACATATTCAGGATGATCCTGAGGACGTCCTGTGCTATCTGGGAGTAGTTAAATCCGAATCGGTGAACCCTCCGATCTTTTTGAAGCGACACTATTTTTTGTATTTTTGAACGCTGATTACGAGTATGACAATAAAAATTTGCGACAAGGTCATTTTCATGGTCAAAACTAAAAAAACTGAAGAAATATAACTTTAATTTTATAAACCTATTGATCATTTATTCATTCTGTACGAAATATAATTTATGTATGACTGTTTTGTTCTTCGTGTGTTTTTTTCAGATTCTTGCATGGTATCGTGTCTCCTCCTGACGCTCTCTTTTCGCCGGTCCTTATACGCCGCTCGCGTATAGTGTTTGTTGGTGTCGGTACATACGACAGGTATCTTACTTTACAACCGTCAGATTTTAATAATTTATAACTCTCTTATTAGTGCCGAGTGACAATTTTAACTTGCAAATTCGTGTTTTACAGGCAAAAATACACGACCCTATGAATTTTCATCAAAAACTGAGAATGAGAGACTCGCCTTCAGTATTACCTGGAGACTTTATCGATAGTGCTTGAAAATGGATGTAGCGGAGTAGTTCCAAAAATAAAAGTGGGCATAAAGCGCTGGAAACTGCTTAGCGAAACGGTAAGTAAAACACCGGCGTGGCCGCTCTCAGGTTTCTCTCTGCTAATACAATTAATCCTAAATATAAATTGGACATACATATATGTATGTACATATTCTTGCATATGTGCGAGATTGATAAGATTAAATCCTAATCGCACGCGCGTTATAACCCTAGACCTTTTTTAAATCACATTTCGGTTTTAGCGAAAGACTAGTAGGTTTATCAAGTTGAAACGCGAGTAGATAGAATGGATATACAGGCGTAGAAATCCACGAATAAGCTGTGTATACTACCGTTAACGTCCATACCAGATCGTAAAGTACCAGTTCTCGTCCGATCACTGAAGTCAAGCGATGTTGGGCGCGGTTAGTACTTGGATGGGTGACCGCTTGGGAATACCGCGTGACGTTAACTTTTTTTTGCACGTTTCTTATTATAACGAAAAAAGATAACGTTCGATCATTTTTCAATCTATACCTATTCGTCTTTTTTATCTGTTGTATTATTAGTAATACAAAATGAACACAATTATAGATGTAGGCTGCGGTCAAGCTGTCACTTCAAATGTTACCAAGTATCCTTCCCCTCTTTTCTTTCAGAAAAGATAGAAAGAGAGGAGAAACGCTTCGAAGCGTTTGCAGCACTAGCCGTAGACATAATTATCAGCTGCCAGTCGGGGCAGCCAATAATACAGCATTCCAAATAACCGACGATTGAACAGTTAGATAGGCAGAAAATTGTTAGGCGTGAATCCGCGGTCACATTTGAAATGTATTTTATGAGTTCGGAGACTAGATGACAGCAGAATTAAGGTTTAATGGCGCAATAAACGAACCGTAAAGTAATCTACAAGCCTCTTTAGCCTTTCGATAATAATCATTGCATTCTGTGACATGCTTTAAATGATGTGATATACAATGTTAAACTAAGCGACATTATGAGTGCTCCTTCCTGGCGCTTGTTGTAATTTATCTCTTTCGATAAAGAGGGATGCGTCAGACGAATTCTGCATGGATGATTGATCTGCCCAGTCATTTCGGCCTGGTAAATCCACGGATTCAAGCTCAACACACTGTTGACATTTACATACGTATACATATTTATATGTATACTCATTTTTTTAATGAGAGATAGTTCTATAAATATTGGAGGAAAAGTAGAAGCAAGATATCATCTAATCCAAAAAGAATACAAATAAAAATAAAACTTATATATTTATAAACTGAGTAAGACAACGAAAGCACATTTTCTATTTGAAAGGGAAAAAGGATGAGATAAATAAAGAATTAGAGTAAACCAGGGTATGATAGCTATAATATGTAGTTTTTTAAGATGCACAAACATACTTTTATTTTTGTTATTTTTCGAATAGCGTTTGGTATATATTACTTCATTGAAGTTTACAATACATAAAGTATCGACATTAACGAAAAAATACTTGATAGAAAATTTATATTTTAAAAATATTACAACATGACATCAATCCTTATCACCATCTTTTCGGATTTAAGTAAAGAAAAGATGGCCATAGTGTATTATAGGATGAGAAAAAGGAAACATGGTGACATGCGGAAATAAAACTACAATGTACGTATTTTTGTTACGTGTCTAATGTTGATTACAATAGCTAATTAACTGTAATTTATTTGACGTTATTAGTAGCAGTTTGTAGCGAACCATGTTTTGTAAAAATTTTGCAGACAGTGAGAAGTAAAAACACGGTGTAATATTCACATTATCGTTATTTTGAATCGTGTACGTACACATAAACTAGGGTAAGGTAACTAAATGCGGATCAAAAATTTGAGCGGCATTTTAAAGTAATTCATTAAAATTTTGCTCTTTTCTGTATTTACAACTTTATGCTATATTGTCGATATCATAAAAGGCATCGACGTGTTCTTATTAGCGACTCATCAAATTGTTGATCCGCATTTGGTATCTGATTCGAATTTGATCACCTTACCCTAAGCTAAATATTGACTATCTTTGAGAACGACTACAGAAACATACTATTTAGCGATTGGCATCTTTTCCGGATGGCTATAATACCCTGATTTACCCTATACTTAACATCGTTTCTCAACATAATCTAAAAAGTTAATGGAGGGGTGCAAAGTAATATAATTGTGGACGAAGTAAAGAAACGGGATTTTTGAAAAGCATTATAACTACAGAGTTTTGGATAATAGTAATTATATTTTAATACACATAAGGTGTAAAATATTATTCTTACTAACAAAGATATGTAAAATTAAATCCCCAGTGCCTTTATCATAAATTATGTACAAAGGGATGTATAAAATTAAAATAAATTCTAAAGTAAATGAAGGAAACTATAATAAAACAGAGGCCCACGTATAAAATCCTTGTTAACTCGAATAGCTTTTTCTTCTAGTCATTAATTAATTTACATGTTTGTTAATTGAATATTATATTGCGCTTATAAATTACCATTAGTCTCTCTTTTGTGTCTCAAATGTGGCTTTACGCTGCCTTTTTTCCTTTCGCGAGTGCATTGCCTCATAATTTTCCAAAGTTGCCTCTGTACTCATATTTACCGTTTAATAGAATGTAATAATGTGGTTTTTTAGCAGTTGGCCGTATTTGCGGGTACCGTCTCCAACGACGAGAGATCAGCCCGACCCTGATCCGTCCGTCTGAAAACCTTGCTCTTTTACGCAATTTTAGCGTTTATTAAAGTTTGCTCGCAAATGAAACGAAACCCATATAACCTACCTAATTTAGCGAGTAGCATTTTCGAGTGGGGGCCACTTCAGGAGAGCAGGAGGAGGAGAAGGAGGGGGAGGGGGATGAGGAGGAGGAGGAGGAGGAGGAAGAAGAGGAGGAGGAGGAGGAGGAGGAGAGGTCGGGTTCTATTGACAGCGGTTATTGCCTAACTGCGTACCTCCACCTAATATGCCCGCTTGGGGATTCGCATCCACAGGGCCGCTCGAACGAAAACTGCGAAACACACCCGCGAATCTTTAATTCCACCCCTACGCGTAATCTCCGTCGACTCTCTGTAGCCGCTTTCGCTCGCACGGATTTTCGTACTAAATTTATGCACGTTCTTCTTTTATTTCGTTTCTATCAGATTCTCTCCCACTTATCCTGCCTTCCTCCCCCCCCCCCCGACGTTAGGTTTATTAAATTTATTAAAATATATTCAGAAATCTGTTTTTGCGAGAAAAATTGAGACAAACGCTTCGTCGGTCGATTTTGTTCTAGAAGAGGGTCAATTTAGCTATATCGACATATATATATTTTTATCGTTCATATGTGCATATTTTAACGAATGCTCGCGATCGCTTCGCGTTCGCAGAAGTTGCAATATATGAGAATCGTATTGTGCGCTGCACGCTGCCTGGTGAGGCATGTCAGAGGTAAAATCTTCGTTCTAACCCGATCCACCCTTACGACGGTGATTATCTAACGTGGCGCGAATCGTCGCGGATAACATTGCAATCCGCCACCGCCGAGACGGAGGTCTCATCCTCCGGCACGACTGGGGGTTTATCCTTTTTTTTCCCTCCCTCCCGCTGTCTCGATACCTCGACGTACGTGTATGCTCGCGAACGGATGCGGGCAAATAACGGCCCTGCCTGCATTTGAAACTCTATTAACTCTCCGAATATTAGCTCGTCGAGCGAGATTAACCTCATTGTGCCCCGTTGAAAATGATGACATCACTATTAAACTCCCGTCGGCTTACGGAAATTGATTAAACTATCAAATTAGCTCTACTAATATCAACACATCAACGCCGCGAGACCGGGCCGCTGGCTTCGAGGTTCAATCCTAAATGGCATGAATTTGCCGGTCCGCACGATCGTTCGACGTGCATTCATCGGCGCGACTATATTCCCCAAGTTATGCAGTCGTGACTGAAGCTTAATACATGCCGAAGCCGGGGGGATGATGTACGATTGCGACACACCGCCTCGCGCGTTTTCATTTTTGCAGCGCGAACCAGTCGATCGAGCTCCTGTCCTCTTTCAGGTTTCTTTCCCTGTGCGAAGCTCAATCGAATCATGTTTGCAGGTGGTCTCGCGTTTTACTCGTAGACACTCGTAGACTACGGTATTTTGAGAAAACCGAGATACCGTAAAGAAAAATTCACCGCTACGTCAATTAAAAAGTTGTCACGTAAGTTTTTGGATTATTGTTCACTATCGTTTGGTATAAAATCAGAGTGCGATACGAGAAACGATTAACAATGCCGCGGCTGATTTAGAAAGATGCGACAGTTCGCTCCAAATTCGCCAGTTCTGGTCAGCGTTTCGTGCACGCAAAGTTATCATTTAAAACTTTCCTACGTATACGTTTAATCCTTTGGATATCAGCGGTTAAAAATTGCACCAGCGAGTGCGTACAGGCATCGCCGTGCGATCATGTAAGAATTCGTATAGCAACGCTAGTCCCCTTTCTCAGCCACCCTTTTCCATCCGGCATTCAGGAACTACGGAGCGTTAGATGTACTGTTAAGGGAAGTGTGAACAATTTCGTGCATTGTCGGGACTATAATATGGATGGCTGGCAGGATAATTATTGGAGGCCGTTTGAATCTAACTGTTTCCTTCATTAGCAGTCTCAGTTCGCCCGTTTATCTCCTTCTCTCTCTCTCTTTCCGCACCTGCAACACTCCCTCGTCCTCCCGGCCTGCGAGAGCTCCCTCTCCCTCTCTTTCTCCCTATCTGAATTTTGTGCAGAATTACCCGCCATTATCATAATTGCGCTATTACCGATAATATCTACGACTCCGCTTCGAAACTGTACCTCGATGCTCTTAATCCATTTTCTATTTGGACAGCGGGGGCTTACGGTGGACGAGAAGTCGCAAATTCCGTTGCGTAATTTCCGCTCCATTGAATCGTTCCTTCACCTCCCTCCCTCCCTCCCTCCCTCCCCCCAGCTCTCTTCCACTTGCCGCGAGATTGTATATTTTGTAGCAACAGACTGGGTAGCGCAAAAACGAGACGTCCGTATCTGCATTTCTGACTGTCGCTTCTTCCCGTGCACTTCTTTTCCGCAAGGGCATTACGTTGTTCCGCAAAGGTGTCATTGTTAACGGCGCGCAAGTTCAACAACGCCCATTCTTCGGGATCGTGGATTAAGACAGAGCTATTAAATATTAGAAAATTACACAGAGCGGTCTTGTAACACGGAAAGTATAACGTATGAGAGGAAAAGAAGAAGAAATTTATAGGTAATAGATAGGTAACAGTCGCATGTAATGCGATTACGTTTTCCACGCGTTAAATGGCTGTAGTAAAACAGTCTGAAGACTGTTAACCGCACGGCTGTAAAGTCGAAACCGGGATCCGGGGCGTTCGACACTTCGACGCTTGTTTCCCGTGTCCGCAATTAGACCAAGCGGCAGGTGGTACGCTGAACATGACAGTTTTTAGAAGGGTGGTAGAATATAGGGTCACCTCAATGCCGCACATAAATCCCATGCGCATTATCCATTATTACGAGTGACGATCGGTATTTCCATAAACGCGGTTGGGGTACTATGAAGCTGTTGTGTCAATCCTTTCTGTTCAACAGTGGCTCGATACGTTCCCTAAGCTTCTCCGCTATAAATAAGTGTCGAACTATGTATCCCGCAGAGTTCTAAGTTCTAATGAGTTAATTATAGCTAATAATAACAATTCTAGATCATCAATTTATTATGCCGGCTTTAATTCTATAAATGAAAAGATAAATATTATAGACGCGTGATATTCTAGGATATCATTAATTGTTTCCCTGATAACACACACATACGCAGATCAGACATCGTATCTTACGCGCATCATTTTATTTGATATATTTTTTGTTTATTCTTTTGTCCATAATTAGTTTAATTATTGCCAGGCAATAAAGGTGGAGTCCTAAGGGGCCGCCGTCGGGCATCGTCGCGAACGTTCAAGACGACATCGTCGTCGGATTTTCCTTAGCAGCTGACAAAACAAAAAAAGAAAGGAAAAGAAAGGTAGATATCGCGATGACAACTTATCTCGTTAAATCTCGTTCTTCGACAGGAGGAAGATAACGAAGGAGTAAGAAACATGCCTCGGTCGAGGCGGGTGGGACGGGCGAGGGGAAGCGAGAGGCGACTAAGGGCGGTAGGTGGGGATGTGGCATAATTACGAATATTAATTGCGTTTCCAACGAGCTGCTGGAACCGGAGCTGCTGAGTGCAGATGTCAACCTATTATCATCCCCTACCTTACAATGGGTGAGATCTCGCTTTCTCCGCGTCGCTTTATCCCCCTTCCTACCATTCTCTGTCCGCGTCGTCCTATCTCACCCACCTCCGCGATTACCCCTCTCCCGTATTGCAAAGTTAACAATGTTACTCGCTCGTGAATAGCTGCGGAGTATCATTATCAACGTGTCATCAGCAGGGCGGGGCCCTCCTACCTTCATAAAGTAAGATACTGCAAAACTGATGCGAGGCGCATTCTCGCGAGACATTACGGCCCCTTTGAGGAAAAAAATCCCTCCGATGTACTCGGATTGTACCTCGCTGTTACCTCGAAAATTACGCTCTTTCAGTTTGCAACAGTTTTTCGAACCATTTTTCAACGCGCGCCAATTAGGAAAAATTATGTAATATGTCATTCTAAGCGTCTACATTGCCCCCTTACGCGTCAATTATCCACGTTTAAAACTTATATGGAGGCTTTCGTATAAATGTTCATAAAAACTGAAGGAATCAGCTGTATGCACAAAATGTCAGGGTTGGAAAAGTTACTTTATAAAAGTGTCTAGTTACAGTTACAAGTTACCAATTCTGAAAAGCAACGCGTTATCAGTTACTCAAAAAGTAACGAATCAAATGCAAGGCTTAATGCAATTTGTGGAGGTTTAAAATATATATAAAGCAACTATTAATGTAACTATTAAATTAGTTACTAGTTGTCGAAAAAATGTAATTGAGTTAAGTTACAGTTACAGATGGAGAGAAAGTAACGAAGTTAAGTTAGAGTTACCAAAAAAAAGTAACTGTAACTGTAACTTCGTTACAAGTAACGAGTTACTTCCCAACCCTGCAAAATGTGCAACAGCTGTACATATAAATGAAATAGTCATTACGAGACTGAGAAGTGTGCTATATTTTATATAGAAATTCCATAAACGCGCGAACTTGAAGTATCAGCTAATTATCCGCTTATCGAAATGGTGTATCCGACCCAAAGTTCTTTGTACCGTGTGTAATATTGAATCTCGAGGTAAGTGTCGGAACGAAAAGGCATTCGAGGACCGGGGGTGAGTGGCGGGAGGGGCAGGGCGGAGGGGACGGTCAGGAGAGTCGTTTAATAAAAGTATGAATATCGTCAATAGCTCGACGGCTCGTTCCCGAATAATTTCCACTCTATCGGAAAATAATTATACTTTATCGGGCCGGATCTGTCTCCCTTCCTGCCCCCCCGTCTATTTTTACCCTCCTTCAAGGGCGGCGTCTCAAATCGCTCAATTATATTTCCTCCCCGGTTCTTCTGGCCATTGTCTCCTGAATCGCACGCCGCGGCGTTACCCACCGGAGAAATCCCTTCGAGGACGATCATCTCCTCTCCTCGAGGCCGATCCTCTGCCTTCTGCTTCCTCTATTGGCCAGACCTCAAATGCGTAATCGGTGTCTGCGGATTTTGCCTCTATCCTGTCCGATAAGCCGCTAAAAGGTATCGAGCAATTTTACAGAAATGCCACGCTCCGTCGTAGATTAACAGGACGTTTTCATATCCAAAGACGCGTGCCTTTTTTCAAAGACTTTTACCCCAAAATTTTATTTCATTTATATTTAATTCAATATTGTAATATTTTTCTCAAAAGTATATTTCATTTTTGCAAACATGAGAAACGCACCTTGATGCGAAAAGCATCTTTGCTAATACAATCGACACAATCTTCTCTTACGATTTGCAAAACGTGTAATTTTCATTTATCAGAAAGTTGGACTGCTCCGCGACTCTAAATGCCATTTCGTACACTGATTGCCGTGCCTCATTTGCGAATCCGAGAGCGAATTGTGCGATCGACACACAACGTACGCCGTGTCATAATCGTAATTTAATAGAGCTCATCGTGGCAATTTCGCATGCTTCAAGGGACAATTAGCGCGCGACAATGGGGGGAGCGCCATCGCGTTCGAGATAATTGACTAGGATGATTCGTTGTTACTCCACGCGACTGAAAGGAGACCGGACGAATACAGAAAGGAAGGGAGAAGTGCCGGGGCGGATGATGGTCGTCGAGAGGGCTTGATCATTTCGGGGATTACGCGCTGGAAGAAGGGAGAAGGGCCGTCTATACTGTCCAAAAGAGCAGAAAGAAGCGACGGTGTAGGCAGTCGCGGATTAAGGCACTTAGTAGCCCAAGGTGCAAACCGATTTTCGACACTTCCGTTGAGAAAAAGAAACCGTGGGCCTGTCAAATATTGTTATCGTTTAACAATCGATATAGCTGCAGAGAAAAAGAATCCAAAGTATTGGTTTTTGTTCCTTTAAGGTGGCTCCTGCACGAAGGAGCGGATAGTATGGGTGGTTTGGTGGGGCTGCTTTTATTTTTATAAATTTACGTGACTTTTTTCGTAATAAAACGTCACTTTATGCATTATTGATCAAGTGCATTGATATACCAGGTTATACATGCACGTTTAAAAACATGTGACGTTGTCAAATCTCGAAATATTATATTTTTTTTTACTTTACTATTGAGTATTTACTTGCAGAGGCCGGCGACCTCATATATTTAATAGCGCATTTGAATCCTTGTGACATTTATTATGTTTATCTCGTTTTTTTTTTGTTAAGATCCACTTTTTCTACGAAATAATATTAACCCTCAAAATGCTTCTGCGAGTGATCGGCCCGTAACCGTTTATTACGTAATTAAAAGGTACAACTTTAACATTGTTTCTTTCTTTCATTTCGTCGGCTATACCGGCTCTAAAATTTTGCGTACTGATAGATAAAACTTGCAACTACAACGTAACTTAAATTTCAATTTTTTTCTACTTTAGGTCGATTTATGCAGGAGCCACCTTAAGTCCTTGCGAGCTCCGTGCGCGCGTTTGTTAGGTAATCCGCCACTGTACGTGGGAGGGTGACAAGAGCGAGTCCTTGACGTGCGTAGGGGTAGGATCGCGGATGGCACGCGTGAATGCGTCTTTATAAAGAGCAGTCGGTGAATTGATATAAGTGAGCAGTTATTTCGCGATCATTTGGAATTCCCCATGAATGTGATGATGGGGAGGCGAGAGAGAGAGAGAGAGAGAGAGAGAGAGAGAGAGAGAGGGGGGGGTCCTCGAAGAGAGGCGAAGAGGGTTCTCTTCCCGGGAACGGTTCAGCCACGTGCGAGACGCTGGATCCGCGCAACGGATCAAAGCCCGCACGGTTCTCCGATCGCGCTTCCGAATGTGTTCCGCCCGGTGTTCGATACTTCTAATCTCGCACGGTCAACGACTCGGCGTGTAATTTTGGTAAACGAACTCTCTCTCCTTTTCAGCCACGTGGAATTCTATGTTGAACTTATTTACAGTCCAGTTTTTTCTCGAGCGGGATTCGTGATACGCCATCCTCTCTCTCGTGTCTCGACCTCTTTGATTTCGCGACGTCGAATTTTCATCCCGGACGAAATCTCGGATCCGGATCGCAACGGATCCCGTCTGAGGTTAAACGGATGAAGGACGGAGGAATTACTCCGACGTTTCGCGAGGTGATGGCACAGCGGTCTGATAAAGGTCGGGCGTCACGAGGCGAGGGGAGGACGAGAGCGGGGGAGAATGGGGTGAGGTGAGGGATCGTTTCGAGGGACGAGCCAGAAGCGAAGAAATAAACCGGGCACAAACACAATAATTACTATCTCTTTATTTGGCTGTTTGTGTCGGGGCCGAGGTCCGCTCCGTTTTCTCTCTGCTCTCTCCGAGCGAGACGTGCGGCGCGCCGCCGTTGTGCAGAAGTTAATAAAATCCCCGCAGTCACGCCGGGGTGTGCAGTAACCCCCCTGTGACCCCCTTTACTGCCACCGGTCCCCCTCCTCCCCCCGCGCCGGGCTGCTGTACAGAGAGGAGGCTTCAGTTTATTTAGCAGCGGCGTAGTCGCCGTTCGTTGCATCCGATCTCTCCTCTTCGTCGATCCCTGCGCGTCTATCCGCGCGTTTCCTTCGGGCTTCACATTCCGAATCTACATTTTCCGTTTTTCAGACGGGCTCACCGTGCCATTGCCGCCGTCCCTCTATTTGTTTCTTTTTATTTAATTCTGCGCACTCTCTGCCCTATTTGACGCCTCCATTGTGTATCGCTACAAATAAATCATCGTTTTTTAACGGCAAATTATGCATTAATCGAACTGGACGGAGGAGGAAGGTAAAAGTTTTGACGCCCTTCGAGAGGGAAGACAGGGAATGATACTTCTTTGATATCACGAGCCAGTAAAATGTCGGCCTTTCATCCTCTTTGACACCCCATCACGTGTCCCCCCGTATCAAATCGTATTCTATTCTCGTACATTTTATCAAAAATTATTTTTGTGTCGGGAAACACTGTTACACGCATATACACAGAGATCTCACTGCGATCGCTTTCATTCGCTTAGCTGAATAGGCGTGAGCGAAGGGTGAGAGAAGGTGTTCTTTTGACGCTAGCGATCTCGGGGATAATAACTCGTGGGCGTAATTGTTACATCATGGATCCGTGGAGGACGAATAAACGGGTGCTCCACGAAACGGCGACGATCGAAGGAGAGGAACGCGAGGCAGGAAGGAGATGAGAAAGGTATGCAAGGCACCACCGGGGCCCTACAATAGGCGGCATTAAATCTGCAAAAGAGAGGTGGCTCGCAGCTCGCGGCGCGGAAAGCGACGAGCTCGTGGAGCGGAATCGAGGCGCAAAGGAAGCAGATACAATTCACAATGGACTCGGCGAACCGGCGCGAAGATCAAACGCCACTCCAACGGGAATTACCGACGTCCATAACTGACGTGAAACGACGAGTTTACGACGATAACGACGAGTGTTAAGAGTTGGATCACTTCGTGCGTCTGCATCTGCATTTCGTCGTGACGCGCCCGCCGTCGAAACGCGTGCCGCGAGATGATTTTGCCGCTGCCGTTCTTCACACGTAATATTTAGAGGCGAAAGTTTGCATTTAAATTGATAGAGGAGTGTAGGCTACGTAGTGATAAATTTATAATGGATACAATTTGCTGCTTACATGCACAATCAATATATTCTGTGGGGATCTGGTATTTCTGCTCTTTTCCTCGGCTCTGACTCTTTAAGCTGTGGTCAATTATTTGAGAACAGCCTGATAGCACGGGGGTGAGACTTATCTGAAGCTATAAATAGCTCGGATGAGTATTATCGTAAACAATTGCATGCTGCTTTGGATGAGACTATTTTACGTATCGCTCCGTGAAATCTACTAATCGTTGGCGTGTACATTTCCGAAATTATGTGATCCATCGGGTCACATATAGCCGAGGGGCGAAATTAATTCCCAACAGTAACGCGACGGGATAATGTCCCAAATTGACGCGAGCTTTCTTTCAACAACATAAAGGGGAATGAATCTCAACGCTGATTCCCTAAGAGAGTACCAGGGACATCGTTATTGACCCCCGAGGCTATGCCGCGTATTGTCGCCGGATGAAACGAAGAATCACTGAATTTTCTGGGATAAACGAGGCGGGGAGACCGCGCGGATAAGTAACGCGTGCGGTTTGGATTTCGACGGTCAAAGGGAATAAAGAATTTTTAACTATACGTATTGATACAGCACGCACGTGTTGATACAGAGGTGAAGAAGCCAATAATAGTTTTATGATAATATATCATACGGCGTTATACGAGAAAATGTGACGGCATAACGAATTCGTACACAAGATATTCTTAAATGAAATTGAAGCAAAAGAATTTAAACACTTTATTTAAACCTGATAAAATATAAAATATAAAAACCTGATGAAATATAAAAACACAAATTAAATCGCACTTGCTAGTATTATTGATCAAGCAACAAAATTGATAGATTCTCTCTCTTCTCTTTCTTTCGTCAGAATTTTGCGTCAATGTAGAATTTGAGGAGCGTCTCCTAATTTCGATAATTTAATTTCTGATCGTTAATCAGAGCAATCGGTGCTCCATTTTTCATGAATCTTCACAAAATAAACTTTGAAAATAGTTCTTACAAACAACAGATTACATAGACGTGACTAAGGTACATACACCATGCAAATCTTTTGTAGTCTTTTAGCGAAAGCGTTTTTTTTTGGCCACATTTGCAACGGGAGATTGCAGCTCTTCTTTTCTATCGTCACGGAGGTGGATCACTTTCGGAGATGACAACAACACGATTTAGCAGACACGGGAAAGTCGCCACGCGACGGTGGCAAGGGGTGGCGAAGGGGTTTGCGCCGCTCTTTCGTGGTTGTATATCAGGGGCGTCGCGTTATTGGCCCCCGAGGCGCAACCGGGCTTTGTCGGCTGGCACGCCGCTCGTCAGATAAACCGAGCCCCAAGAACTGCTGACTTTTATAGGATAAACGGAATAGAGAGTGGGCGAG
>NW_011967236.1:3156434-3181358 GCF_000949405.1 Vollenhovia emeryi | reverse complement strand
GAGAGAGAGAGAGAGAGAGAGAGAGAGTTTCGCGCGCGCAAATGTGTGCAACATCGGTTTTATACATCTCGGCATGAATCCGCGCAAATGAGGAGCCGAACGATGTTGTAACTATTCTGGGTATGCAAACGTATGAGGTTATTTAATTTTTGCTCACTTAATTCGCGAAATGATTCCGTACCTTTATTTACGATGGGAGTTGCGGAGAAATCGTGCGTTAAGGATTAAAGTGTTTCAGAAAGGGATGAGCTTACGGCGATGAGCGTGTTAGAAATCTGTATAACGGATCTCAACACCGTAATTGCGTAATTCTTTATGATTCTGTAACTACGCTATGATTTTTCAAAACATTCGTCACTGCAAATTGCTGTAAACAGATGCGAATTGCATTCGCGCGATATGAATAAATGTACGCACACTTAGTTTATTTAGCAGGCATTGCGGATTTCTTTGAAAATCTAAACGGAGATAAAACTGTTCGAAAGGAATTTATATTGCGATTATTAAAGTATATCGTGACGAGAGTTTGCAATACAGTGCATATTTAGGAAAAATGGGAATTAGCGCAGCTATTTAAAAATTTTATTCAAGAAATCAAACACACTGATTTTCTTCTGTTCTACGTAATTAGCAAAATGTACATATAATATTTATGATAAAACATATTTATGAATTCTAAACTTTTAGGAATACGCAGTTGCAAACTCTAAGATCTAAATTTTATCAGTCCAATTTTACTTGCGATAATTCGATTTTTCTATTAATATATATTTTTACGTTAAAACTAATAGAGCCGTGCGAATAATCTTTTTCGGAGCACTAAAAAGCGAAATTTTTCAAAACTTAATCCTACAAGTTGACGACTGCAAGGCAACTGTCTCTTCTTGTGATTTCTTTACAAGTCTTTAAAGACACTTTGTTATTTAGTTTACTATCAACATTGGTCTACATTTACAAAGAATCCTACATCTTTCTTATAACAAACTATTATATTGTGACCTTCTTAAACACTTTCGTCAACGTCTAATTCAATGCCTACGTGACTTGTGAAGATAAAGATTTTTTTTTTATAATAATGGGCGTAAAAATGCCTCAAGAAATATATATTCCGTATATAAAATAAATTGTATTTTAGAGATTTCCACATGTATTTTAGTGTAACACTTGACGATATAAATATCATGTATTCCTGTGATTTTATTTGACGGCTTTATTAGTCATATCGGAGTAGTATGTACTTTGAGAAATCTATTTTTTATCGTCACAACAACCGAGTATCGATACCATATTTGCATGATAAAGCCGACTATGAGGCAAGCAGGGACGAGATCGAACACCCACGCCTTTATACAGATGGCGGCAAACATTCTGTACGACCAAATCAATGCGGAGATTCGATACCTCGTTTTATCGAACCACCAAGTCGCACGGACTCGCGACAAGACAAACTGTATTGATAAATCTCCAACAAAGAATTTAATATTATGGCCTTTAGATTGTCAATATGCGATGATTTTCTCCTACAAAATAACAGGCTACCTCTCGGGCGCTGCACGGCATGGATTGTAATCGGTACCGAAAGATTCGGTTGATAACCGATCAAACAAATGATACACAATTCGCAGTTTATGAAACACGGTACTCAATTGTCTCTTCTTTAAATCAATGGCAATATTTAGAAATGTCTTTGTGGATTTGCATTGGTTTGGGTGAAGTGGATTTTCACAGTGAAATGTGATGAAAATAATTTCAGACTACTATTGATTTAGGATTGCTTCGTCCAAAAGTGTCTAAAAATTAGCCTGGTGAAATAGTGAAGTGTCACGATTTCAAAGTATTGGTTTAGGATCGCTTCGTTTAGGAATATTCCATTAGTCCGGTGAATTATCAAACGAGATATTTAAGAGCCGCAGGATAAAACGATCGCATACAAATCTCAGGGAAGAGGGGTCTTCCAAAATATCCCTTGGAATCTTGTCTTAATGTTAAGGTACATGCTGGTCGTGCTGGTCGTGAGATAAGTTAAAACTCTACGTTTTCGTTACTAATGCCGCATTGTCTCTCTATAAGACGTTTTCGCCTAAGAAGGGCTTACAATATAAGATAAAATCGTAAACCTGTTTCTCGCCCGCTCTCTAATACATTACAAACGCTTAACAAATTTTACATCTGAGGTTATGCGTGTGTACGTGCTCTTGCTTGCTTGTTTGTGTGGAACTATGTGTTACTTATCTACACTAAAAGCAACAAAATATACCTGAAAGAGATTGAAGCTAAATCGTGATGCGCAATCAGATGCGAAACAGACAAGAGTCAAAACAGGTAGCAGTTCAGAAGAATGCTCGAAAGACCTCTTAGAGGACAATTTTTCGACCATTTTTCCAAGAATGTCCGTAGCCGCCTCGAGAGACGTAGAAATAATCCTTTAAAGTTTCGAATGCCCTTTTCAGCAAATAAGAACTTGATATGTATTGGACGAATTTATTATATTGTCTTATGGCATTATGTAATATTTATATACTTGTCGATGAGTCATGCACTGCTTGTTCCTTTTTAATATACTTTTATAAATTCAATATCAATGAACTGCTCAGAGTCGACGGGATATTAAGTTATCTTTCAAAAGGAGCTAACTTTGTTTTCTCCCTTTTATAAAAATAAAGTTTAGCATTTTATCACACGTGACAATGTTATATAAGGTCAGCATGAAATAAAATGAAGGTATACAATTAGATTCTCGATGGAATAAAATTATGTAATAACATGATCGTCATTGAATTATCCGTAATCATCGAAAGTTCACGTTCCGAAGGGAAAGGAAGAAGGAAAAACACGTAAGAAAATAGCGAGTATGAATGACAGATTGAACGAATGTGCGCGAAAAGAATAAGAAATGGAGAAAGAAAGTGACACGGAGAACGCATGGGACGAAGGAAGAAGGTGGAAGCAACGAAGAAGATGAGCGTAGGTCGATGGATCGAATGTAGAAGGAGAGGAAAGAGCTGGAAGAGCGAAAAGAGACGGCAAGAGGGCGGACGGACAGGGAGGGAGGGTGAGACGGGTAGGGGGACCAGAAAAAATCCGGGGATTTACGCGGAAAGGGCAAAATATTCCCCGCCCAGGCTTCATTCAGCCTCCGATTACGGGGTGGCTTTGGGTGAAAAGCACGCGCTCCCATTGGCCGAGGGGCTAATATGGCGGTGTTAGGGGTTGCAAGGTGGGGCTGGTGTACGCGATATTAAGGGCTGCTTTCATGTCCGACGAGCCAGTGCGTGGTGCGCCGTCGATTGACGCATTTTCCGTCGAGAAGGTGGAGAACGAGGTTCGGCATCCTCCTGTCTCTCCTCATTCCCTATCTTTCTTTCGTTTGCACGTTTCCTTTCGCGTACCTTCTTCCGCCTGGACCGCACTCGACGGAGGCACATGCGACTCGGCGGCAGATTCAATTTGCGCGCGTGCCACCCGGGACGAGAGAATCTATGATTTGCCAGTGATTTGCGTGGGTCAAGGACTGCCATTTCGTATTGCGATTTATTTACGAATCGCCGGAGTTTACGCCAGTGATTTCCGTAGACGTACGGCTACCGCTTCTCTAGATATGGCCCAGACTTATAATCAGAAGAGGAATGTATACAGCATCGATCAGATATTGGGTCACGCCAAAGATGAAGGTACGGACAAGGTGTCTTCCTCTCTTCTTTTCGAGAAATGCACGCACGTTATTTGTATGAGTGGACTTGGAGCGTTTAAAGTTTCTCTGTGCTTTGTATTGACTCTAAAATATAATTTTTTAATTCAAAAACTATTTTTTATACTAATAAAACAACGCGTAAATGAGAGAGCAAGCAAGAATACGCGTATTATTTTATTTCGATTACACTTACAAATTAAAGTGTTGAAATTCTAATTGAAAATATATTTAATATATTTTATTACGTTACTGTAATGAAATAATTGTAATGAAATTTTAAGGAACGAAAACTATATTTGTTAACTCAGGTGAAATGTAAATACAACTGCAATGTAGTCCTAATTTCTTTTTCTCTGACAAAGAATCAGAGTAGAATATGCAAATGTTTCGTTTTTAATCATTGCTATATAATATCTTCTTTTCATATAATATCTAATATCCGAGGAGGTGGAGAACGATAATATATCCCTTAACATAATATCTTCTCAATCGTAGCTGTTTAGAATTGTTAAATTATTTTATTCTTTATCGCACCTCATTGTTTATTATTTCGCATTGTATAAAATATCGTTCGCTTACATGGCAACAGTAAGATCTCAAAGACGAGAAATTTGTCATTTATTGTTTAACTGCAATGATTTAATTTAATTTATTTTATTCTTTTGGCGTATCGTTTTCATCGTACCGTTATATAAATTTTTAATACATTTACAAATATTTTTTTGACTGTTCATTAATCGATCGTGTATATTCTAATTGGAAGTTACAGCGCGTTTAATATGATAACACACTCACGCCTATTTTCACCGAAATCATCGCAATGACTAAAGATCGATAACTTCACTCGCTCTACTTGACTCGAACAGGGAAGTTTGTTACAGATTTTATTATCTCCATACTTGAGGACACGCTCTTTTGTCCACCGTAATAAAGTAGGCTATCTAAAGGTGGATAACACTGATCGAATAGATTATGAATAAGTAGGGAATATAGACTTTTATTTATTCAAGTTCAGTAAATGTTTTATATCATGTAAAATGAAAACAGGCTACTCAACAATTTTCAATTCGAGATGGAAATTATCAAGGAAAGTTTTAAGTGAAATTCTAACATTCCTTTCGTTACTCATTTACTTGTTTTCATATACATTTTAAGATAAACTACGTTGTCGGTAAAATGCGATTTATTACTTGATAAGACGTTTATTATATGGTAATTATCCATATGGCAATCAGCCAGTTATCGAAGTCACTAAAGATGGCCTTATTTTGATATCTGTGGATTGCGTGGTGAATAGTCTTAAAAAGAATCTTAAAGGTGTATTTTATTACAGGTTTATTCCTTCTTCAAACGTATACGAATTAAAGAAATTAAGAAACTAAAATATAAATGATATAAAACTGAGTGTTTACAACTCAAACGAAATAAATATAAGAATAAATTAGAATAAATATATTTCTGTATATTTATTGTAATTTGTAATTTTTGATCTTCGCTGTCAGGGATTGTTCGTTTTAGTTTCAAAGATGAAAAGGCAATACAAATGTAAAGAGAATTCTAAGATTATTATTATTTTTCTATAAGTTTACTGTTTTTAACAGATAATAATTTAAACCAATATGCAAATAATGAATAAAAAAAGAGTACATTTATCTTAATCTCAAAAGAGTTGAGAAATTCAACTTGAATTGTAGATTGAAAGAATTGCAAACTTTGGCGCGATAAAGGGGAGATACAAATCTCATAGAATACGCCGTTAACCTTAAGATTGTACGATTAAAGGCAACGTAACGTAATTAGGTCGTCGCGGGTTACAGAATCTGTGGCGACGATCGGTGTAACGAATTTACTACACGGTGTTGCGACACGCGAGTGCATGCGCGTGATTAGGTTGCGAAGAGGCGCACGAACGGCGGATTGTTTCGATGCATTCACTTTTGCGGAATCGTCATGGCGTGATAAATCGTGTTATCAAGTTTAAAGAACTACATTGTTACGTGTACTGGCTGAGCTTACAACCGTGGCTCATAGGCAAATAAAACAATGCGGCTACCCCCACGTTTTTATTAAATGCACGAACACTCTTTCGCCTTTTATTGCTCAATGTAAGTCACTTTTTTATATGATCATAGTCTTAATAGGAGATCGGTAATTTATGTTATAAACTATTGAACGTATGATTTCTCGCTATTAAGCTTCAAAAGAGAAATAAAAAATATAATTATTTTAATATGTTAATTACATATGTAATTTTGAGCAGATTTTAATTACAGAAGATTTTATTTAATAAGATAAAATTATATAATTTAATGATCAGTTTAGAAGATATTTGAGATTAAACGATTGTAATAAATAATGTTCTCTCTGATATTTTTGTAAGAAAAAAATAGTTGACTTGAAAAAGGTTACAGAATGCATAGCGAAAGAGTTCTCATTAGGTTTGTTACACGTGTAACTTACGCGAGTGTATCGTTCAAGCGTGTCCTGATTTTTAGATTGTAATAATTGCAATAATCGAGAACGGTAACATTGTTTTCAATATTACAATTTAAAACGATCGGCTCGATGATGGCTTTTATCTTGGATTTTCCATTCTTTATGAAGGATATATTTTACTGATTGATTTACTTAGTTTTTTATTTATACGCGATCAGTGATAACTGTTGTAATGCGAATTTACGGCACGAGGTTACGACACGCAAACACCGCGTATATATACTCGACTGTCTCTTTGTGCGGTGTACAAATATAGAAATGCTACATGTGGCGTGCAAGCACGAAATAATCGTACGAACAATGTTCTGGATATTATAATAAATGCATAAATTACTAGAAGTGCAATTTATGTATACCTGCAATGTTTGTGCATTCTCAGACCAACCGTTTTATTTATCCATTACGACTCATTGTCAGTTCTAAAAATATTACAGTACAATTGATGTATATATATTTGCCATAATAATTGTCGATATTTTGTGCCTGTGGCTATTTTATTGTTGTATCATTGTTTTATTACCATTATACGCTCAAAGAGAAAAAAAGGTGGGAATGGATATGCAATCTGGATATATAATTTATTTTATGTAAAGTTAAAATGTTCGGCAGGTTTGTAATAATTTTTTGGGATGCCAGCGAGAGCGGACACTTAATTGCACAAATTATTAAATCGGATTATGAAATAGCGAGATCGCGTCTTTATTTGAGTCGACAGATAATATTACCAGATACCAATAATCTAACATATATATTTTATATTATCTATACTTTTCATTTAAAAATCAATGTACACGCGTAATATTTAAACAATGACACGTCCATTTATTCGCATCACTCTGGTATATACAAACCAAATATCTTCTCTCTGAACTTATGCGTGCTTTATGTATTTTTATATGGGAATCCTAA
Organism: Vollenhovia emeryi; assembly: GCF_000949405.1. Taxonomy (NCBI): domain Eukaryota; kingdom Metazoa; phylum Arthropoda; class Insecta; order Hymenoptera; family Formicidae; genus Vollenhovia; species Vollenhovia emeryi. The sequence continues at coordinate 3,174,262 of NW_011967236.1, read as the reverse complement.
GGGGCTTGTAATTTATAAATTTTCATAAACGCGCGTTTTACAATATTTTTTTTGAAAACATTGGTCTCGTCGCGTTTTATCCCGGAACACTCGTGGCCGGCGTATTAACGTAAGTCCTTTTAAGGACTTTATTAGATTTTCAGCGTAAAGTCCTCGGCTACTTATAATCCGCTCCTGTCTCACGAAAGTATATTTCGTCGACTGAACGGATCGCAAATCCCTTTTAACGCTTAACGCTTAGGCGCATAATCCTCATAGACGCATAGGCGCATAGGCGCACGGGCTTTCTATCGGGAACAATCATTCCGAACCGGTCTGGCCGTACAAAAACATTTCCATTATTCCCTAATTACTATGAAAACAAAACAGATTTACCTGGCTTATACTTACCCGATTGGTAGGCTACCTATCTAGTAAGATTTCGGTTTTTGTTTTTTAATTTTTACAGTCGAAGAAAAGAAATAAGCAACATGCCGGAGCTTTTAACTATGCCAACACCTCGAGTAAATTCTAGCGTGGCAATGATAAATTCTGCGCGTTTCTCGATATTCTGATGGTATACTAACATTTCTAAATTCTCGCTACATATGTGAATGAGAAGTAAACAATTTTCGTATATTACATCCGTTACATATGATAATGAGTTTTTTTTCGCAAAGGAGTTTCGCTGTACTTTAAAATTTCCGCGTATGTAATAACATAATGGGTACTTAAGATCCGCTTACGAATGCGATACTATAGGAATAACACTCTGAGATAATGCAATTCTCTAGGAAAGAGCTCATATTGTCGAGAAAGTTCAAAGAGCCGTGTAATAACGTAAATTGCTGCGATTCCCCCTAATCATTTCTATACAATTATGCAGGGCGCGTTTTCATCGATGACTTCGTGACTGCGGGCGGTTCCTTTGGCGCCTGACGACGTAATGATTCGCGACATGTGCCCGATCGGCACGGTAAATAAATTTTTAATTTCGCTCTGCGAGAGTCCCACCCTCCCCGGGCATCCCCCTACCCTGCCCCAGTCGCCTGGTCCACATCAGGCGTCGGCGCACCGTAGATTTAATAAAAAGCAGTGGAGAGCTAAGCATCAAGTGGGTACTCCATTGTGCCCCAGCATAAAAACATTGAAATCTCTCTATTCAGCTTGGATTAGTACGACGATGCCTCTCTCTACGCGTATGTGTGCGCGCGCGTGAGCACATGCGTGCGGGGGCACGCGCGTGCACGCACACGCGTGCATCCGTGCGCCGCCGGCGGCGTGCATACGTTTTCGATCGTATCTCGGTTCATCCTATCACAACTGCTGGCTATGTATCGACACCGAAAAGTAGGATTAGCATTATTACGCATGAGTAGTAAATGCTTGTCTAATTAGTCCGAGCGGAGATGCGTAAAAGGATGTACGTGCATGTTGCGTAGGGGTGGATATTCGTAAACCTTTTCGTACAACCTTACGCGTCGCCGATTGAATTTTGTTAAATCGAAGCGCTCGGCGGGGTAGAAATTGGGCTTACGAGGAGCCGAAGGAAAAAAAGACCGGAGTACCTGGCGCATGCAATTCTCGATATGATTAATTTGACCATTTGTTTTTGGATATTTAAATATCTGAAATAAACGGCCCGCGTTCGGGAAGTTCCGGAATATTCTCATTATTACGAGATGGAAATAATATATTTTTAGCGGTTAAAACAATATGTTAAGGTCCGTACGCAAGCCTATTATTTTTTTGTACTGCACAAATAAAATGTTTGCCAAGTTGATTAACATGTTCGTAGCCAACTAATTTATGATAAAAATGAATCGGAATTCCGTTTAACATTTAGGGCCGGTTTTTCCAACCTCCTGGTAACCAATAGTTAAATTGTCTGGTCCATCTTTGTCTAGTCTGAGGGAAAAAACAAAGACATATAATATACACGAATTAACTATTAGTTAACTTACCAAGAGGTTGGCACAATCGACCCATAATGCGATAGATTTTATTTATTAAATAGGGTACTATGTTTCGAAGATGTGGCACAGCGTAACGTGAAGTGATTTCGAGGGAAACGTTTACGAAGCAGATTATAATTTAATGTGAATTTAGTCGGGGTATGTGCACGTAAGCGGATGTAGACGAAGTTGTAGCTTTGTAGTTGCCGCTTCGGTCTCAGATCGTTATCCAATTATAATAGGTATATTAATCTAAAGCGCTATATGTAGTTAGCTAATTAATAACTAGCCTAGTTCGCGGTAGTAATGAGGGCGCAATCCATGTCGGTTTCATCAATAGATCAGCGAATGCCGAGTCGTTTACACGACGGGAACTTAACGGTGTTCTATTTGCGCGAAACGTAACGGCTGCGCGAGGTAAAATAGAAATAAATCGGAAGATTTTTCTCGCTACTGACGGATCTTGTTAACGATTTTTTTATTATTTTCTTTTTAAGGAGAAAGACGCGCCGGCGTCGCGCCGCTCCGAATTCTCCGCACAAAAGTTTGACCGCGTGAAAAGCGCCTCGATATTTTGCAAAGGACCTACAGAAAGCCGCTTCCCGCAAAAGGCGAGGAAGTCGGAGAAGAATCGTATCGTTCTCAAGATTATACCGACACAAAGGAGAGTTCAAAGGGGAATAATAAATCACGCGGCAATTTGTTACGCGCGCGCGCGCGTGTATGTATATACAATATATCGCTTCTTACAAGCGTCAAAGAGGTAACAAGGTTTATCGCGACGCTCGATTTTTACCGCCCGTATGGATTTTCCCGTGACATTACCGCGATGCATTTTTACAGGGAATCCATGAGATATTTCTGCTACTTTTCGCTCGGCGATACCTCCGCGATATATCTCGTTAAGCGCATGGCGCGATGGCTCGTTTCCCTGCGAGCTCCATTTTTAAAACTCGTTACGGTGAATTTATTTTTAACACCGTCAAGTGCCTTTCAAAATTATATGCAGATCAACCGATTTGTTATTATCTGGGCGTTCATGCAATATCAAGCGCATTGCACGAACGTTTTTCGAATATTTTTGCGCGTATCGATTCGACCGTTGTAGAGTTGCAAGTTTTACGGCAAAGTCATTGAAATAATCGTCGTCGTCAATTATCTAAATTTTTGCAAATACGAGAGCCGGAATGCGAATAAAAGCTTCACAAATATACGCAAATAAATTAATCGCCTTGGACAAAACCTGCGCGGAGATTCTACTGTTTCGTCATGGACTTCGCGAGCCTATCTTTTATTCGCGATTAAAATTAATATACCGCGCGATTTGGCTTCTCACCTGAAACGAATCGAACAATCTGTGTGTATATCTGACTACTGTGTCTACGTGTAGTTTACTTTAATGGGGCTTTAAGCCCTCGTTGATATTCGCGCAAAGACAGAACGGGTGATCATGGTAGGAAATATGACTGGGGTACGAGGCGGTCGCGATCGCAGAAAGCCGGGAAGGGTATACGTTGCACGGGGGTGGTGCAAGGCTCGCTGCTGTATCGCGAAAGAGGGAGATAGAGGGAGAGGAGAAGGAGGAGGAAGGGTGTGGGCAGTATGCACTCGTGATATTTGCTAATCACTGACAGCGACGGCTTTTAAGTACTGTCGAGCACATACGTATAATGTGCGCACTTACATTTGTAGGGTATTTCGCGGGCGTGTACACGCGGGCAGATGTATGGAGCGGTGCAAAAAAAAAAGAGAATGAAGCGCCGGGTGAGGCTTAAAAATTGGCAAATCCGCCGATCGGACGTCATCGGCGTATCGGTTATATCGGTACCGGTCGTTGTGCGGCTTAAAAATGAAATTGCGCCCGTATCTCCCCGCCGCTGCCACCGCCGCCAGAGTTGGCATATCAGGCAAAACGACAATTTCGTTTTGGCAACGCGAGCGATATGGCTTAATCGCCTCCCGATCGCTTGCCGCGCTCAAGTATCGGACGTACCGTTTGACGTATACGCCCGTTTAACAGGCGAGGATGCGCCAAATAAATTTCGAGGATTACAAATTCTCGCGTCTTACGGAGCGGAAAAACTTCTTCTCGACTAGGCTGTGCAAATCCTCCCGTTTGATTTCTCACGTCACATTACAGCGCGCGCCACGCTTGGCGCGCGCGCCTGTGTGACATAAGAATGATGCAGGTTCTAAAAACTTTGTGCGAAATAATAATCGCACAAGGGTGCGGGGGTGGGGGAGGATTTATTTGGCGCAGCCCTTTATTGTTTGTTTAAGATGATTAGATAATAAATATTCCGCGTCGAAATGTTGCGTTGGGTGAAATTCCTTGAGAAAGCCGCGACGAGATGAGGACAGGCGTGAAACATGATTGGAAGTTGCGTATTACTGATTTCAGACCACGCGACGTCGTCTGACGCTGTGGTCGACGGTGGCGATACAGAGCTCGGTCATCTGAGCGATCATCAGATCAACGACTCGCTGCACGATCCCTTGAATCTGGGCGAATCCGACCGGCCACGCAAGGTGCGAAGATCGCGCACCACTTTCACGACCTATCAGCTGCACGAGCTCGAGAAGGCCTTCGGGAACACGCAGTACCCGGACGTGTTCACCAGGGAGGAGCTGGCGATGAGGCTGGACCTTTCGGAGGCCAGAGTACAGGTGCTTTTCACGAACGATTCAATCATTGCAGAAAGGACGTATGCCCACGAGAGGAAAAGTATTGCGGAAATAAGGAAAATTCTTGCAAATGTTTAGATAGGCAGGTAGGAATATAAAGTAAGCTAGACACTTTTGAGGCACGTCGGCTCTTAATTCGAGAAAAGAAAGCTACGAGGACGCGAGATACGCGGGACAGTTATAGGGGGAGGGGGGTGGTTTGTTAGCGATCTACACACAAATATTTAAAATCTACATAATTCTTTTCTATATTTCGGGAATAAAATACAAGAGGTATAAATAAAACAGACGTAGGAAATTTAAATGTTTAATATCATAGCTCAAAAGGAGACAACGAGTGTCTCTCGCGTGTCCACTGCCTTTTCCATTATTAAATACCGTGTTTCATAAAAATAAAATATATAGCCGCGACACTCTCGGCTATCATGTACTTCCAAAAGATTAGCTTACGCCCTGTTCGCAATGACCGATTCAAATATTCCACAAATGCGGCATGAAGCGGACGAGGGAAAGAAGTCCGGCCAGATTTTGCCAGACAGTTGCAGAAGTATAATTAACCTTTCGTCGCTTTGACTGGACGAATTCACAAAGCCCGAGAGGCACGCGAGTGTCGCTGAGTTTCGCGCATTTGATAGTGGCAAGTTTCGTAAGTAGTTTTAATGACGAGTTTTAGATTCGGTCAGCGGGATGAAATTTAAAAGGCTAACTCGGAGCTCGCGCGTAATTTTGACGTTAAATATGGAGATTATTAAAAGAATTCGAGGCAATAATGCGATAAGCCGTGTAAGCAAAAAATGCCGTATTATAATAACGTTCATAACACATTTGAATAGCTATTATGATACTTTGCTATTCATAATTATAGATTTAAATTTATTTTATAATTCACAAAGAATTAATTTTTTACCATTTTCCTTCGTCCCGACAAAATGGTTCTATGGTATCGTACGGCGATTAATGCACAATAGCGTAAACTGATTTTCACGTGCAATTTTCACGAGGATCGATTTATACGTAGATTTTGCGAAGTTTGAGGAACATGGAGCATCCTCGAGCGCTCGCGGGATTGCGCTCTGGCGACTCAGCCTCAAGGCGCAAGTCACTTAACTAATTAGAGACTATTGTATCGCAAAATTTCGCGCTGCCGTTTTCCATCTGTAATTTTGCGAAACATACGCTACGGCCCAGAATCCATCAATGGTTAATTTTATAGAAGGAGGGCCGCCCGGCGTAGAGCAGTAATCTGCTTTGGAATTACTTTAAACCGGCGTCCTTGAAAATTCAAGTACGCTGCAGCGTTGGGGTTGCAGTTCAATAACGGGGTACGCGTCGTTTCGTACGCGATGATTTGTATTCCCCCTTTATAAATCTCTTTTTAATGTGCACGATAAAGGCAAATTAATTGTAAAATGTAAGAAATAATTCAGTTTTGCAGTTACAAATGAATGACGTTATGTATAGAGTAAATAATTAAATTATATCAGTAAACAATTATTTGCGAAATGGTAACGATAATTCGTTCGAGTGCTGGCGAAATTAATATGCATAAGTGGTATCTATACGTAAACGCGTATCGAAATGAATATATTATAACGTCGCAACGATCCTTGGCGAATACATCAGATGAAGAAAGTAGCTTTTATCGAATCTCTTTCAAGAAACCAATCTCGAATCGGCGCGTTCTTCGAATCATCCGATTCGATTGTTTCATTCCGACGTATACGACAAAGAAACTGTCGACAATTTTAGAGAAGGCGCGCGCACACACACACACGTGTACACACTTGTACATTGTACTTTCTGTATGTATATATCCGTGGGGGTGAGTGCGAAGGGTTGCGTGGGGCCGCCGGCGGAAGGGTGGCGATGATGCTGAAAAGAGACAGAGAGCATTCCGATTGGCCCATTGTGGTACAGCGGAGCGACAATGCCGGCAATTGGCCGTCGCTCGACAAAACCGCTAAATGATCCGCCGCGGCGCACAGTGGTGCCACGGCCACTTTATTTCAATCTAGGAAATCCTCCGGCGCCCCCTCGCGCCCCACCCCCCCCCTCCCCTCCCCCACACCCCCCACCCACTCACGCGCCGATTCCAGATGCGAAATTACCCCATTTTTCGGTATTAACGGCTGGCCGATGTATCGACGATCGGGCGCGTATGGTAATGCAATCGCGAGTCGTTTCTAACGTTTCCTACACCCCGGCAGATTTGCCACCGCCGGACACTCTGATGGAATTTTTATAAGCCACCATGGACATTGCGATTTTCACGAATTATTTCCACTGCATTAAATCTGCGTTGAGAAGACTTCTTTTTTTTTTTAAAGAACAATGTATTATAGTGCAAGAGTTTGCGGGAATCTTTCTTTTTTAAAAAAGAAAGCGTTAATTAAAAAACATTTAGTCAAGAGTTTAACAGAGAGATTTAGGGAAGGTCAATTAGTAGAGCACTTTTTAAATTCGACGTAGATCCGCGTACAGACTGCGGATACACTGCCGATTTCTATGGTAAACGGTCCGGGAGATTAACGGGGTAGAGTTATGGAAACGCGTCGGCGTTGCAAACTTTCGAGTTCACGGTGGGTCGCTTAAATGACGCAAGGTTTGCGAGCACTTAAGCGTTAGAGGCTATTCAGGAACGATTAAATAATTAACAGCAATTAGGCAATTGAATTTCCTGCCTCTCCCGTCTCGCAACGCTGACCTCTTTCCCCCGCCTCAACGTTATTCCTCTCTTCTCTTCCTTGATGCCACTTTCTTCTCCCCGGTGCACCCTCGATTTTCTCACGTTGCCTTGATTTTAATCCGCAATCCGGCCGAACTAACTCGCTAATTTGTCTCGATCCAACGCTCTGCCGTAAGTTATAATTTCAGTCGGTATTTTCAAGTAAGTTATAATTAACGTCGTCGCGTGTACGATAAATCGTATAATCTTTGTAGTCCCAGTCGCGCACCTTCCACGAAAAGACGTATTAGATCTCAATTTTGCACCGTTAATAAATTTAATCTTCTATTAAACGGATAATTAACTAAAGACTCTCGATATTGAAATTAACAAGTGACAAGGAAACCGCTGAAAAGCTTCGAAAGTCAAACGCTGTTAGCTGTGCGTGAATTATGCAGCATTCCAATCGCTACAATTTGCAACTTTATATTGAATTTTTAATTGAACGTTACGTAACTCAAAACACACAGCTAATCGCGTTCGATTCTCATTTGATTCTCACTTTTGCCTTGTTACTTGATTCATTTTAAACTTTTATATTACTTATAATATTATGTAAAGCAGCTAAATAGCGTATGCTTAAATATTCATCATCTGTCTATCTAAATTTATTCGTGGCCAGGTTTTTTCACATATTTAAATATACATTTCTTATACTTTATACATGTACATACACGATACGGAGTTTTCTTTTTGAGAATAGAGATTTAATGGTCTCTCTTTACCCCTCTCTCTCTCCTCTTTCTCTTTCTCTCTCGCTTTCCCTCTTTCACTGCCTCTTCTGGTACCCGCGAAAATTCGGAACAGCTCGGGTGGAAAGCGAAAGTATTTATACGGCAACCGGACCAGCGATAGGGTCGTCAGGGGTAGACGAGAATAGAGCCGGAGGCAGGGGTTGCTAGTACTCAGGGGTACGAAGGAAATCAGGATAATTGTTAACAATTAGCTTAATCAACCTCGAGAGCAAGCTTTTGTTGTTGGCCGCTCTGATACGAGCATCTGGGGTTCTCATGGGCTTCCCTTTCCTGCTAATTTTGGATCTTTATGACGAATATCCTAGTATTCCGATAATTCGCAATCAATAGAGATCACAAATCGCCCCTTAACAGCTCCATTGGATAGATTGAGATTTAATATTTTCTTTAATGTTACATATAACAAATGACTTTACAATGATTGCATAATATTTTCAATGCCTATTAGTCTAATGAGATCGTGTTGAATGTTTGTCCTACGAAGTGTTACTGTTTGTTGTGCAGGTGTGGTTTCAAAATCGACGTGCAAAATGGCGCAAGAAGGAAAAGGCCTTAGGCAGAGACACGAGTTTCATGCACGTCGAGCAAGGAGGTGAGACTAAGAAAAGTATTAATTTAAATTGCTCGCAGAGACAATATATCCATTATTTTTGCATGACAACGAAACAGGAAACTTTTAAGAAAAACTGCGATTGTTATTATATACAGGGCTTTATCACTTGTCACGTCGCCGTACCTGAGCGCGCGAAATCTCAGGCCTGTCATTTGTGAAATATAATCGCTTTTTATGTAAAAACTATTACAGCCTCGACATTTCAGTATTAGAACTTTCGTCTTGAAATTTTCTAAATAATCCACGATTAAAAGGATATCCGGTGGTTTTAGTGCACCCTGTATATATTTTATTTTACAAAATTGTTCTCAAGCTTTTCAGAAGAATAGAAAAATATTTCTGTGAATTAGAAATCAGTTCGTATTTTTCTGTTCCTTTTGTCGCAAGAGTGGATTAATTCCCTGTCTCTTTATTTTCTTCTTCTTTCTTCTAATAGTAAAGTAATCGCGAAAGCTCGTTTTTATCCATCCCCGTTTTATTGCTCCCTTGCTTTGCAGTAATATAGTAACACGTGTGTTACGCTCGCTAATATGTGCAGGAGAGGACGATAGGGCGCAAGTTATAAAGGGTAGATGCAATCGGCGACAATTACGTCTAATTTTAGTGTCGGTCGTCGCAGCCATCACGTGCGAATGATATAGAATAGAAACCTGGTCGATTATTTTTTCATGAGACGCTCTGCGGATAAAGCTTGTACATCGAATACGGGTGATCTTAACAGGGAAAAATATCTAATGACTTTAACACTGTAATATTTCTATACACACAATCATACACATAGTTTTATTAACTGTACCTTCAATCGCGTACCGAGAAAACTTCTAAATGTTTCTTCTGTGTTAACGCGCAGTGTTTGCATTACGCTCTCTCTCTAAAGTCCCTTTTACACTCTTTCCGTCTTAAAGAAACCATGAAAGTGGAGTAAGAGCACGAATTTTCAAAGTTTCTAAAGCGCAGGTTGCTCTTGAATCGACGTCGATACAGTTTTCTCCGCGTGTCGGCATCTCACCAGTCAGAAACAGCGTCAAAGGAGTAAGCGAGCCCATCGAATCCTATTTACAGGTGTTAACGAGCTGTCCCTTCACGCGCGGCTGCTGCAAACGGCCAGCGGCGTCCCCGGCGCGGACTCGTCGGGTCCGCCGACGGGCGCGTTCCCCTGGTTCATACCTCCGGTTTTCCCGTCGCCCTGGCCACCGAGCGCGCCCAAGCTGCCGCCGTTGCACGCCCTCCTGTCGCAATACATCGGCCTGCCGTTGCCGCAGAACCTGGCGTCGCTCGGCACGATGCTCCCGGTCGGCCTGAATCCGAGCTCGTCGCTGAACCACAGCAACGTGAACGGCCACACCCTGGGCGGCCACTTGCACGGGCATCCCCTGAACCTCGGGGTGCAGAGCATACCGCAGAACCTGAGCTCGAAGAACGACAGGGAGGAGGACTCGGCGTCGTCCGACGACGAGATCAGGAAGCAGAGCGCGGAAGTGCTGAGAGTGAAGGCGGAAGAGGCGTTACGCAAGGCGGACAATTAACTGTGAGAGCTTACGGATTTTTGTAAATACGAAGGACCTGCTCGGTTCACCCGAGAGCCGTTTGATACCAACGTAAAAATATTTCGTTCGGCCGTCAACACCCGCGAACCTATAGTATCCTGTATGCGTCGGAAGATTATTTCGTTTGTCAGGCTGCAAGAGTACGGATTCGTGTCGTTCGTGCAATTCGGTAGGTATTTTAATACGCGATGCGTCCCGGAAGGAAACGCTCTCGCCAATGGATTCTAAAGTTAAGAAAAATAAAGACTCTACCCCGCGACAAAGAATCCGTTAGTGAATTATTTTTGCATTTTCTCCCGGGATTCTCTGTAGAATCTGGATCTAGGATTCGAGTAGTGTGTATTCGAGTAGAAAGCAGAGACAACATTTGATACACAGTTGGATATTTGTTGTGACGTGTCGGTGGTATTGTTAATTTTCAACACATTCGATCGGCAGTGTAGTCCAATCGATAGATCGTTGAATGACGTACACAGCTTCAGCGCCAATTAGATATTCACGTAAGACGCAATAATAAGTTTACCAGTCATTGATCAATAATTAGTTGCTGACTGAATATACGCAGACTTTTCGTCTAGAATCATAGAGACTCGAGGATCGCAAATTGGTTTATTTGAATGTGTTCTTAAACAAAAAAGCGAACTTGAAACGGCAAAAACGAAAATGTATGATTTTGAATAACACAACAATGTGACAGAGACTTTAAATGGAACAAATGGGGTGGAATTTCTCCTATTCAGAAATATTTAGCAAAAGTAATAGAGAAGAATTTATATTATTTTCTAATAAACAGAAAATAAATATTTTACTCATAAATTATTTTTTAATATATTAATATATGACATCTATTTATTAATTATGTTTCAATATACAAAATAATATTATTTATCATGAAGTGAACAAAAGGTACATGCAAATAATAAAATATTTCGGAAAACAGCTGGCAGCTTATGAGGAGACACTTGATTGCTTATTTTTACTCGCGTTGCAGCGAAACATCGAAATGAGATTTAACAGATAGCAATGCATATAGCGCAACCATTCATTATTATATGGGTTATACACTACTATTTGCGTCGTAATTATTTAGCACTCTGCTCGAGTTGTTATTCGACGGCGACACGTAACAATCTATTTCATCGATGTCAAAAGCTGATTACGTTTCTCTGCGCGAATCAACATGTAAGGGCTGATCAGGCTATAATTGCTGCAGACTGGGCAAATTATAACACCGAATATTACTCAATAATGAATAATTCATAAATTTGTTTTATTTGTATTCCTTTAAAAAAATATATAAAAATTGTATCATATTCATCCTGTGTCACAACTGCCTTATCCCGTATGTAAAAAGGATAGGCGAGTGCAGTCGCGTAGGATTTCTTCAAGAATTGAAAGATCAAGTGCCGTACAGGATCGCCGGTGTACGTATTAGGTGAAGAGAGAGAGAGAGAGAGAGAGAGAGAGAGAGAGAGAGAGAGAGAGAGAGAGAGTGTGTGTGTGTGTGTGTGTGTGTGTGTGTGTGTGTGTGTGTGTGTGTGTGTGTGTCCGCGCGCGTGTGTGTAAGGAAGTTTTGTAAAATACATGTATCATATGAACATTAGATATATATTATGTATACATATGTAACATATATATTAGCATAGACTTTGTGTAAATATGTAGGCTATCCATTAAGTTAAAGAAATAAACCTACGAAGAACCACGCAGAACTGTATTTCTTTCGAAGCTAATCGTCTGCCAACGCAACGTTGACAGCTGGCCTCGGAAACGATCTTTCATCGTACGGGATAAGAAATGAGTATAAAACGATTGAGATAGGTTATTGATTAATTAATTATTTATCAGAATTGGTGCGATGTTTTTAATAAATCGGAAGGAAATTAAGTGGGCATATTTGGATTAATAAAGATGACGAATTTGGGGGCTAGTGACAGAGAAAGGCTGATGAGAAAGTTGCGAGTGGAGTGCTTGGAAGCGCTCAGAAACGCCGCCGATCATTTCTCAATATCCATGCATACATTCTCGAGTGTCTCTATATAACAGTCTTTACTAGCGTGTCACGATTAATAAGCCGCAGGTGCCTCAGCCCGACTCTTTCGCACCAGTCGATTCGGGCTTCACAACTACCCTAATCCGGCCTGTCCGAGGGCAATTCACACGGGGGCGAGCTAGAAAATCGCTTCCGCGTCATTAATCATGAAAAGATTTGGCGTATTGGCCGCGTCATTACGACGATTTCCTGAATTCCGCGCAGCTGGCGGTGGCCCCGCACGTACCCCCGGATTCCCACGGGCCCCAAAGCGCCGACTGTGTCGCGCGCGTTTAATCGCTCACCCCCGCCTTCTGCTCCCTCCCCCATCCACGGGTCCGTTCACCCTCTCCGTTTCACCCCGGGCTCCACGTTTTCCGTCGTCGAAAGTGAATTTCGCCGGTCGTGGGCGGGATCGAGCGCATCCCGGCGTGAACGCTGGTAACACGCACAACGGCAATTACAATCCGGCCAATTTATCCGCGTTATCAGAAATTTATCTGTCGCAAAGGGGCGAAGGCCGCACGACGAACGCGAGAGTTAACGTTATCGCCTGGCGTTATCGCACGGGAAGGTAATTATTGCACCACCTGCTTGGACGCGCGATCCGCGTGGGCTCGATAGAACACACAGATAACGCGGCTGGGTGAATGATATTTTCTTTCGAAGCTATTTTACCAAGGCTCGGAGAAATTTTACTCGCGGTTACTTGATAGTTTCCTTTTAGTAATTTTTGAAATTAAGGAATAAAAAAATATATAAATAAATTGTATGCTTTATAACGTTGACACAGGAAAACGCAAATGGCACCGACAGGTTGTCGCGACGAGTAGGTGCCCACCTGCGCGGGTTTTTTTGGGCGGAGAAACTTAGAATGGCGAACTCGAGAAGCTGCGCAGACATTTTGTATCGCTACATTAGATGAAGTGCGCGCACGCTTTCGAAATGCCCCGCTTACGTTTTAGCTCAACGACCGCGTCGCATAATGCCGCAAAGTTCCGCTAAATGGAACCACTAGAAGAAGGAGAAAGAAAGAGCTCGCGGTCCACTTCGCCCCGATTTCGTCCGCCAGACGGTATTGCTGAATTTCGGCTTCGGTTCTCACGAACTCGCGGCGTCTTTAGGGTATTCGACGCGAATGTGCGAGCCTTTTTTGCAGGGAAAAGGTAGAAAAACACAGTGCATACTAAAGAGCACCAACCAACTCCATAATACTAGATAGATATTTTTGAAGAAAGGATCTAATATCTTTTCGTTTTTTACATGGTAAATTAATCTCGAAATACTTAGTCTAATTCATCCATTCTGAATGCTGACAAGCTCGCGTTTTTTTTCTTTGGGTAAATCGCGAGTCAATATATATATTTTTTTTTTGAAATATGCGTCAGACACGCATAATTGCGCTCGCGCTCCCCAAGACGGGGAGAAAAATGTTCTGATTTTAAGCGCTCGTGCTCAACCGATTTCCACTAGCCGTTTCTCGCTTTTTTATGAAATGCTACAGCATAGATGAAGGATCACAGTTGAATACCACTGATCGCGATCGCGGTTGTTACGAAGGACAATTAGATTAAAAGCAGCGCCTCTCGCAGCGGCTTGAGATCCATTAGTGCCTATTGTGCCACCCCATTTACACCCCCACCGACCATCCCCCATTGCTCCATGCCCTCCTCTCCGGAACAGAGCACCCGTCTCGAAGCCAGGTACTTATTCTCAATAGTAATATGCTCACTTCATATTTCTACCTCTTCGTCCTTCAACGCTTCTGTCTGCATCACCCGACGGAGCCTCTCCTCTTCCACCTCCCGTTCTTCTTTTGCGTTTCTTGGCGGCAGTAAAAATCGCTGGCAGCGATGCCGTTTAAAAAAATTTTCCCCGTCTTGCAAAAATTATCGCGATAACACACGTGCGAAACCACGATGTTAACGACGTAGCTGACAAATGCCTTCTATTAACCCATCTATCGTGATAAAAGCCGTGATAAAAGTCTATTACATCGCAATCATTGATCTTTCCTATCGACATAATTGCGTATCCGTCAACTAATTGCTGTTTAAATCTCTCGCTTGTTCAATACAATATCGTGCAATAAAATTATGTAATAAAACATTAGATAAAGAATTGGACTCATAAAGTAATCTTCTCGTGCTATGAAACTTGGAACGATAATTCCAAAGACGATACTCAAGATAAAATTGCACAACACATAGTTGCGCATTTTTAATAAGCTATATATTAGTTTCTTATTAAAAAACATATACAACGATTCATAAATGATGTAAATTAAAAATCTTATTTCTAATTTAACGTACTATTCGTAATAAAGTTGTACACACACAGTGGGCAGTTTTATTTAATCCACATCATGTTCAATAAAACTGTCGTATCCATCAACTAAATGCTGTTTAAATCTTTCACTTGTTCAATATAATATCGTGCAATAAAATTATCTAATAAAAAGTCAGATAAAGAATTGGACTCATAAAGTAATCTTATCGTGCTATGAAACTTTGAAACAATTCCAAAGACGACATTCAAGATAAAATATTTACATGCAATAAAATTGCACAACACATAATTGCGCATTTTTAATTAAGCTGTATATTATTTTCTTATTAAAAAGACATATACGATTCATATAGATGATGTAAATTAAAAAGTCTTATTTCTAATTTAACGTAATATTCGTAATGAAGTTGCACACACATGTGTGGACAGTTTGATTTAATAAAGCTACAATTTTACATATTAATTTGTAGAATTTAACGTGTAACACGATATCTTTCCGATTTGATATTCTGTCCATGTAAACATTACAGCAAACATTATTATGGTTTCTACATGAACTTCGTATAAATGATTCGTGCAAAACCACAGACTAATTTGGGTGTAAAGTCGAAATAATATTCCTAAGCACGCGCATATAATACACCCGCGATAGCTGATGCTACCGCAATGGTTTTACATAGGTGGAGATATAATGCTTAGAATCGCACACGAAACGTTGTGATTTTTTTCGGCGCTAATAATTCGTTGAGTGTCATTATCCGGAATTAACGTTGCTTCCGCGAAATAATAATCGCTCTTGTGCGAGCACGGCCGAACTGCCGTGGCAGGATTCATTTCAAATGTTGAAGCGTACAAGTGAATTTCTGCTTAGTTTTGTAGCGCCAATGTTCATCTGTTTAACGTTCCGTTAATTCACGATGTAATTAATCGATAAGTATATTTCAATTGACTAATTCCATTCATGCTATATTGTTTCCGGATATAATGTTAGCCGATAGCCGATTCGACGATAGTTTCTTTATGCAGGGTACCTTCTCTTATATAATAAATATAATAAGAACACAGTAATATCGACACAAATAATCGCGTTCAACAAATTATTATCATTCTCACACGATAAGAACGTGATAATTGGCATAAGGTACATATTTTCATATGGTCGTTTATGTTTATGAAGCGTTAAGAGCTGAGCTATGTTCGAAATTAACCGGTTCGGGGATCCCCTTCGTTTCAAAATCATCCTAATTTGCAGCGAGGAACGCGAACTCCCCGCTGCGAGTCGGAAGGTACGTCCCGCGATCCTTGCCGGCGAAAGCTCCAGGACCTTCGGAAACCTCTCTTGTTCACACGTTGTGAAACTGGGTGTATGGTTATGCTTAAAAATTAGTGTCGTTATGACGCCGCGCCCGGACTCTGTACGCGCACATTAGGTGTACACACTTCATTAAGGCCATTAGGGGGCATCAGAGCATCCAGGGCGCGCCCAGCAAGGCGACGATCGGCGGTCTCAAAAACGATCTCTTTCCAGCCCTCGTCGTCTTTTCAACCCCCCGCACGAGGGGTGACCAACAATAATGGCTTCTGCGCTGATAGGCTTACGCTCCGAAATTGTGGGCTTCCCGGGCCTGAGGCTCTCTTGAAAAGTGATATACCTGCAGCTTGCCGATTTGCTCGCGTTTGTACTTTACCGATCTACGCAGACGTCGCGGATCACGATTCCAAATGTCGAATCTTGGACGAAACGTTACTTCACACAGGCTATTCTTGCGAACGTCACTTATAGTTTATAAACTTAAACTATTAAATGAATTGAATATTGATATAAAAAATATCGCGATGGTTCAACAAACGAGATCAGAGTTTCACAGGTTTTCATGAACGCTTTATAAATTGATATCGTAATATTGCACGCGAATTAATTTGGGAAGGCGTTTGAAAGAATGATAGGCCGTGTTAGAGCGTTGTTTGGCTTGAAATTTAATTCACTCGCGCTTGATTCCCGCGGAAAGCGCTTTTCATAAAAAAAAAGGGAGGGAGAGGCAGAGGCGACCGAGCGCGATCGGATACACTCCGGCTCGTTGAAAAGATCAAAGCGCATGGAATTCTAATGGATCGTGGAACGAGGCCTTTCACACTCGATCAATTTTCTCGAATGAAGCGGTTTTCGCGGAATAAAAGGTGCATTAAGGCGTGCTCGCATGTGACGGGGTGCGATCTTGCGCGGGGGTCAAGAGTACCCCCCGACAGAAGAAAATTCGGTAAACGCGGGACCGAAGTCCGATCCTTCAACTCTTTCTGGGGCAGGAACTCTTCGGAGATGAAGGCATAGGTAACTTTTGCCCTCGTTACATGAAATATTTATTATAATACCGTACGTTATTTTGAAAAGATTGAACGTACCGAGAGAAGATTGTATCACCGTCGCTTTTTGCCTTTCGGAAGTGTCTTCAACTTGCATTTCTGCAACGTATACTGTAGACTTTTGTAAAATGTAAAACGTTACGTTGATAATTTTATTAACGAGGGAAAATTGCTGTACGCACTGATGTCATTGTTTAACCAGTTATATGCATATTGAATCTTTTTGTCTTTGGTAGATATTTGCATTCGCGTTCGAACATTGAACGTCAAGCGCTTTCACTTGTCATACATTTTGCATGCGTTTCATAAAAATTACGCTTGTAAAATAACTATCTGTAAATTTCAATTGTATTTTTAAATTTAATACGACAATGATATCGGCATTCACGTAAATCTAAATACACATTTAAATTATATAAATTATATAAAATAAAAGTAGAAGGGTTTTATGTTGGGACACGGTTTTAATTGACACATTTATATATGTGCGTATTCTGTAAGTGACAAGTAAACATATCAGAAACGAGGAAAATTATTCTTAATGCAGACACTTCGCTTTTCTCTGTTTGAGCGAGAATTGATCGTTCCGATCACGACCAACTTTATCTGAACGTACCGGTCGTAAATTAATCGTATAGTTAATTCCGTTCTGTCAATGTACAATCTAATAAAGCGTGAGACACGAAAGGCTGCGACTGCTCTTTGATAAAACGACCAGTCGGCCCATTTCCATCCTTTGCCGTGCCGCTAATATTACATTACATTAAGCCGATTATCTATCTCGCGCGCTTGTATACTTTTTTCATTCGGGGGCAGTTCTGGAAACTAGACACCTGTGTATATCTTCATAATAATCTAGAAAAAGTCAGAAGAGAGAGAGAGAGAGA
>NW_011967236.1:3126687-3155772 GCF_000949405.1 Vollenhovia emeryi | reverse complement strand
GAGAGAGAGAGAGAGAGAGAGAGAGAGAGAGAGAGAAAATATATATATCATTAAAAAAATGATATTTTATGCGGCTAAACAATGTTCATCGCAAATCGTGTAATATGAGATGATTTTCTGGTAATATAATTGTATATAATTTACATTAGGATAAAAAAATTTTTTAAATTTAACCGAGGTTCAAGCGAGAGTATTTAATAAATATTTTGTAGTGTTTAAGAAATGTGTTGTATCTTGTTGTATATATATTTTTTTTTCGATCTGGAGGATTAACGAGGGTGACGAGATCCCACATTTGAGGCTCAAGATTGCGTCCGCGTAACAAGTTATCCGGTCATTGATTCCACGCCCGAGAAACGTCGCGATGCCACAAAGGAGGCTCTCGCCGAAAGGCACGGTTATTATTGAAACCGTTCTCGCAATCCGAAAGAAGGCAAGGCGTTGGTGCCAGCCGCCGTATCCGTTTAGCCCTAAAGTGCTTTCACGGTCGGCGTTCGAGGGTTGGATTTAATGGCCGTTTAAGGGGATTTCGGTGGATAATTAGCGGCGGTACCGGGAGGAAAAAAAAGGAGAAGCGTCGCCATCGTCGCCGTCGTCATCGCCGTCGCCACCGTGGTGCAGGCGTTGTATGTATATGCGCCTCTCGGTGCGAAAAGCCGCGACAAAGAGGGTCGGTTACACGATTACACGGTGGGATATGCGCGGTACACCGACAATCCGACCGCCGATTGGTCGTCGACGAGCGATCTCGGGTAGTCCATTGGCTTCGGACCGGGCTACTCGAGCTACGGTACCGTGTCCCGGATATGAGACTGGCCGCACGGAAGCGGCAGGACCCCGTAGGAGATTCTCTCGAGGGCCTTTCTATCGAATGGTCCCCGCCGACCTCCCGCGGCGAGCGCAGGCAGATGCGGACACGTTACACCATGTATAGAACCGAGCCGAATAATAATCTCGTGGCCATGTTTGGCCACAGAAGTATCTTTTATTGTGATTTTTTTCCCCCCTTCAGGTTCCAAGGAGGGCGGGTATCCCACGGCGGAGAGAAGTGTAAGCTTACAAGTTTACGGGGCTACTTCTAGTCCGTGAGCACACGCTACCGGTCTATCTCTGCCACGGCCCTCGTGGACACCCGTCGTATTTGATCAGACCCGAAGTGTGAAAATGGAAATTAGCTCGGGTACGTTATGGCAGAATCCGTAGCGTGTAAAGAAAGATTACAATTTATTATTAATTCTTTACATTTGGAATAATACGTTTATTTTCGCTACAAGAATAGACGTTTAATCAACTTGCGACGTTAGCAGTAAAGTAATAATTGTTAATTATTAGTTAAATAGCAGATGACACTTAATTTCATTAAATAACAAATTCATAAAAATTCCTATTTCAATTAAGTCCAAATTTAAAAATAATAATGTGCTTGAAAATTACGCCATTGTAATTGCTCGTATAAACCGTCACGTTTGTAATAAATGTAATCTTTAATAGCGAATTCTTGCAGCAATTTTTATTCGAATTGCTTATTTCGAATCTTCCATGACATTTCTTGGATTTAAACAATTCTACCGCGACAGTTTTTAACACGAGCTTCTTTCGTACCGAATGTAGGACGAAGCAAGATGCATGGCGGGCATCAGGACGTGTTATTGATTTCATCTTAATCAGATCTCAATATCTCAATTACGTTTTGAGCCGGGCTTTCCCATTTGTTTGCCATAGAGATTTTAAAGCCAGGGCCTATTGTCTGCACGCCACCCCTGAGCTTCCTGCGCAGGCTTAACTTTTCATTCTCCTGTAAATTGCAGGTTCTGTATTACGGGTATAGAGCACGGGTGTAAATCGAATGAAACAATGGGGGCTTCCGTCTACTACGATCCTCGAATACTGCTTATCCGCCTGTCGTCGAGAGAGGGAATTTAATTTTAACTCGGCTCGCGTCGGTCTGTCAGCAACTATTATCTCTCCTACGTTTTTCTACATCTGTCAGAACTAGTTTCGGAGCACACAGCGATCGGTTCCCATATACGTTATCCGATCTCGACGAAAATCTTTGCAGAACTAAATTGGAGGAGATGAAAAATGTATATCATGTGCGTATTTTTGGTAGTAATTAATTTAAAAGTTAATCAGCAGCTATTTCGAATTTAGTAAATTCGATTGATCTAGAACATCTCCGGTCTATGATAAATGATTTCTGCAATTGGGTTCCCGGCGTATAGTCACATTGTGCAACACCCGTCGGAAAACACCCTGCGAGAATTGGTCGGATCGCTCCGAGCCGCAGCCTGCGGTCTCGCGGACGGATTAACGAGCTGGCATTGTTATTTAATTGATTCTCGAATCTGTTGACGGCATCAAACTAATATGACGCTCTCCGCGGACTAATAACACATTATGATAAACCGTCGTGACGGGTCGGAACGGCCGAAAGACGTGCGCACGTGGCGACACGTGGCCCTGCGGACCGCCGCGCTTCTCGTTCTTTTATTTAATTAGCGTGACTTTATGAGGCGCCTCGCGTATTAGTCGACGCTCCGTTTCCTGCCAATTTGACGGACGAGTGAAATCTATCGCCGTGAATCACGAGCTCGGGGAGCGGTCCGTCCCCGTGGAGACGGTTCATTAGAGAGATCGATTTACTCACGCATCGTTACGCGAAATATTCTTCTTTGATCTGCGAAACGTGATTCTAAGGTCACGCGTTACCTTAAAAAAAAAAGTAATTAAAAATAAACAAACGGCAATTGCACACTTGGGCAGCCAACAGAAAGTAAATCCTCTACGATTTTACGCATCTTTGAACAAAATGCAATTGAATATATGTTGTTGCGTCACGTCCCAATCTTCAAGGTACAATCGCGATCATGCTTCGATATTTCTGACGCGGCTCCCCTGATTTACCATTGCACGACCGGGAGTATCATCCTGGCCGTTTTAGCAATCAAAAGGTACCGCCATGTTTGCAATCGCGATAACCCACCGCGGGCACGCCGCTTATCGCGCGCTCTCCGGGAGGGGAACAGGGGTAGAGGAAGGGAATCTACGGTCCGTTCGGAGGATCTCTCGCCGCGAGATTTTTCATCCCGACTTGCCGAACGAGAGCGAGCGGCCCGGCGAGCACGCGGCTCTTTTTACGCGTCCTCGCGTCACTTTGCGCTTACCCGCGAAAAAAGTGCGCGCCGGCGAGCCGCGCGAGTTTACACGGCCGTGCGCACGGCCATGTGTGCCGTGGACGGGCCGGGCGTCCTCGCGCGCCCATTTCCATCATCCATCCATCCATCCGTCCGTGCAGCCAACGAGCACCGGGTGAGGGGGCAGGCGGGGGGGCAACACATGTGCGCGAGCGAGCCGCGACCGCGGCGGCAAGTTCCATTCACGCATACACTCGCTCGCAAACAGATTCCCGGCTTGAGTCGAATATATTGAAATAATCTGGGCAAATACGACAAGTTCGGTTATGAAATTTGCCGAAGGGCTTGCGAGCTCTCTCGGCTCTCCTGTCTCCGCCTCCCTGTCCCCCCCCGATCTCTCTGCCTCAGCCCCGCCGCCCCGGCCCCGCTCCTCGCCCCATCCCACCTCCTTCCCGCCCGCGCAAACCCCACGTTGCTCCTTTACCTCTTCGTCCTGGGTCCCCCACCTCGTCCTCCGCTTGCACCGTCGCCACCCGGCATCGCGAATCTCCCCGAGTGATATTTGCTCAAAATCGGTTCAATAGCAACTTGGGTATTCGCCTGTTCCTCTTATACGTTTCGGCTACCCCCGTCGTATAATGTATACATGCGAGTGTGCGGCTGTAGATGCTTGTACCTATATGATGATACGTGTGTATATTCGCGTGTGCGCGCGCGTGTGTGAATGCGTGCGAGTGTATGTGCACGCTTCGTCATCACCGCAAACCGCGCGAATCTTGAGCCGTGTGTCTCGCCGAGGGCCTGTGGGAAGTCACTGAATATCCCTCACGCGAAAAGTCCTCCGTAGATCGAAATCGCTTTCGTGTAATTAGAAATTGCCCGGCGAGTTTCAACTTTAAATATGTTAATGCCTAAGTCCTCCTTCTTTTGCCCCTCTCCTCCCCCTCCTCCTCCTCCTCCTCTTCCTCCTCCGCAAACGTGAAAAACGCAGGACGTTGGAGAACGCATAAAAGAGCCACGGCAATCTTACATTCCAACAATATTAAAGTCTTATTTCAATACTATAATTGTGAAGAATATATATAATTATTTTGACAAGTAAATTATTTTAATTATTATAAACCTCGATTTGAAAATTTGTTATTTTCTATCCAATATTGTCTCCTTTCCATTCAAGAAAATTATTCTTAAATAACAAACGCATAGTTTTCTCGATTGAATGATATAAAATTAGTAAGTGTCCCTTGCTTTAACGCGACATAATCTCATTTCAAGATTTTCACGTTGAAACTAAACATATATTCTCAAAAGAAGAATACTCCTTTTCCCTGTGTACGAAATTACATCGAGAGATTAACCAAATTATCACATAAGCGGTGACTCTCGACGCTAAATAGCGACAAATGCTTCAATAATATATCGTTCAATATTAGTAATTGTTTAAGGGAACAATCTACGCGGGTAACAATAAAGGATAATTTAGCGCATTAACTCGGCCGTTTGACGCGCGTTACAAAACCCACGCGCAATTGAAGCCTCGTATATAGAATGAATTAACCATTTAACGATCTGATCTCATTAACGATGGGTGTATTAACGGCCGCTCGAACGTAAGTACCCGCGATGTGCAATAACGGCGAGATGCGTATAAACGTGCGAAACGTATGAGCGTACGTGGATTTATAACGCGCGTAGTCGAGCAGAAATCGAAACCTTTGATACACCGGGGTGGGACAATTAAACGCTAAACTACCCCTCGAGGGCACGGGGCGCGCCCCTAATGCGCTCTTTATGGCGACTTAATGCCCCTAATATTGCATGCGACCCTTGTTTATACCAGTTCAGCGCTTCCCATTTTCGTCGTGTTTTCACTTACGCCGGGCCACGTACCACGTATACGTACAATTTGCGATGGAGGATATGCATATGTGCCGCCTCGTGTTTTCCCATGCAAATTCACCTTACTTGCCGAACTGGCTCCGTCCCCCGCGCGCGCGGGGGTTTACATCCGCGAAGAATTGCACCTTTTGAAGGACAACGCGGTCGCCGTGTCGCCCGCGGATGTAAATCCGATCGGCAAAATAAATTAAGTCCCGCTTTACCTAGGCACAGCCCCGCTACGTCTCTCCGCGTGCAACTGTTAGCGAAATCGCGCCGAGAGCCGCGGGGAGACACTTTCGGGGAGGATTTGCGGCGATCGTGGCGATCGCGGTAACGGAACGGCGAAACTCTCTCTCTCTCTCTCTCTCTCTCTCTCTCGTGAATTTCCATTCCTTCTCATAACGGGCGTTTGCCGGCGAAAGACGCTTTTCCGCGGGATCGCTCGCAAACTCAATGGTGAAATTCAATAACGGGAGCTTATCAGGAGCCCGGATGCCCCCGCGAGACTCGGCGCGCGGGGAGTCAATGATTTCTCTTACGAAACGCGGTTGGTTTATTTAAAGGGAACGACGGAACGCGAGCGGGGGTTGCGAGACAAACACCCCTCGCGCACCCGTCCGTGTCTCTTTCTCTCTCCCGCTGAGAACCCCTGTCGCGGACGGCATGGGAAAAGTTGATGTTGTGTTTGCCGTAGAGATCTACCCGCCGAATAATGTAATGCAGACGTCTCTATTGAGTCGTATCTAATATATCTGTCACCGATGGCTGGCCCCGTCGCTCTCTGTTTGATCAAACCTCGGCCGACTCGTCGTCTTGATTAAATTACCAAGCCACGGGTCATTCGTCTAGGAGCCGCGAGGAAAAGAGCTGCTGCGGCTTTGTACGGTCTAATCGATAGCTCGGATATTTCGTCCGTTAAGGCCTGCGTCCACGATGCTAGAACTTGGTCCAAGTTCCAGCTCCGAGAAATGTGTAGCCAATCGTCTTGCAACTTTTATGGAATAGCTGCAAGTTGATTGGCTACACGTCTCGCGAAACTAGAACTTGGACCAAGTTCTAGCATCTCGACGCAGGCTTTTAATCGCAAAAGCGAGCTAGACCTTGGGTTGGGCGGCGGCTAGTCTAAACTGGATAAGATACTCATTGTGTATTCGTTTTTCAAGCAATCTGGTAGAGATTGCGTGAAAATTTGCGACTTTAATTTTAATAGTGTACCCGAGTCGAAATTTTGGCCTAGACAGTAACAGAGGTCGAAGTACAAGTACAAAATTTACTCCCACTTAAAAACTGACAGTGTCGGAAATTTCTACTTCTGCCAATTTAGCATTAAAGCAGATCCTTTTAAGTAGGAGCTAAAGTAAATTTTTAGAATTAAAGATTCAAGGGAGGAGTAAAAAAATATACTGTCATGAAAGTAGGTTATTGCTCGTCTATGTAGGTGTATTGATCTGCTAAGTAGATGTAAATTATCCTTAAAAGTGTCAAAATAGTACCAAAATTTCGACTCGGGGTATCTTTTATAATTCGCAATTGTGGCGTAAATCCATCTGGTAGATCGATAAAAGAGTCACGGGCAGAAGAGAGAAACACCCGGTTGAAATGAGATAAAAACCGTCTTATTAAGTATTCGTTAGATTGCATTAAAATACTTTATTATGTTTTTGAATTTATTAGCCGCACATTTTGCCATACGCGCCGATTGATCCTTTTTCCGTAAGTGCGGGCTTTTTAAAATATAATTTTAAACGCGTAGCATAAATCTCATCCGAGAAACGAAACCATGGCCATCATATATTAACAACGTGCGAACGCCATTTAATGAAAATATAGCAGCGGACATAGTTTTTCTGCCATGCAATTAACGTCAAAGCGGGTGTCGACGTAATTTGCAATTTTCACGCTTTTATCGTTTATCGTAAATGACCGAGGGTTAAAGAACAAAGTTATCCTTTGAAATAATAGCGCCGCGTCATCTAAAAATCCGAGTCCCGCGATGCGAGAGCGAGCGCATTAATTCGCCATAAAAGCTGGCCGTCTCGTAAATGGCTTGACGTGATTAAGGACTGTACGCGTTCGCCAAAGGAAGATCAGCAGGATCTTGCTGGTAGCGACGCGGCTTTGCGCTCTAAAATCTATTAAAATCGTTTCGAATATGAATACTGGCTGGATCGTCTAATTGAGCTTAATTGAAGAGCGATGCGCGCGATACGCGGTGTGATGCGATCCGGCGGATGCGTCCGAAGATTTTTTTTAGAAAACGCGGTGCGCGGCGTCACTTTTACATGACTCGCACTCGTTAAAATCGTCATAGGAGAAAGCTTACAAATCCGTCCGGCCGGGTGCATTGATTTCCGGCTTAAAACTTAAGCCCTCCGACTGGCAAAACTAATAACTGCTCGGCAAGGCACCCCGTTCCCTTTCCCTCTTTTATCCCCTGTCCCTGGCATTTTTCGGCGTTAGGGGATTTTTTAGAAAGTAATTCTTAATTTGAGGGGCGCACCAAGTTTTGACACTTTCAATATTGCCACTTTACCGGCGACTTTTAGCATTGCCTTTCACGAACACAGCGTATATGTGTTTATTGATTGCGCGCATCGGCTTAACTTGGAATAAAAAATTTTTCCATTCGCGCGTATTTGGACTCATAACGCCATCAAATTAATTGCCTGCTCTTGAACCGCGCAACAAAAGTTTCCTCCGGGGACAACTCAGTCATCTTGAGTTTCAATAATCATAATTGCGTTACGTTGGATTCGAACATGATTAAATGTTATCCGTAAACTGTCCCTTAAGATCGTCCAATTTTTCTCAATCTGTTTCTACGAGAAATTTTACAATTCCGTATCTCGTTATTACAATGTGAATAAAAATTTACATTGTATTCGAACGTAATTAAATGTTATCCGTAAACTGTCCCTTAAGATCGTCCAATTTTTCTCAATCTGTTTCTACGAGAAATTTTACAATTCCGCATCTCAATACGATCTCAGCACTGAATCAATTTTGATTCACATTGTGATGTTGAGATCATATTGAGATTTTATCAATGTACCTATACACGAGTAAAACCAATCATTATACTGTCCTATTCAGGAAAAAAAAATGAGAAGCTGAAGATCTGACAAATCTCAAACTGATCAGCGTCTGTATATGCAATTTTCTGACCCCGGTAGCTTGCAAAGGTGATCCCGCGCCTGCCCGGAGATATTTTTGCGGACAAGCATCGCGATGGGCTCCCCGGAGCTTCTGCTACCCTTTCATAAATCACAGCTGAAATCGCGCTGAAATCGCCGAAGGTTTTCGAAATTGATCCCCCGCGCAACCTTCGTATATTTTCCGATCGCGACGTGTCATTTAATTTATACAGTGTTTACCGTCTCGCGCAGTGCGCGTAGATCGTGCAGTGTGACTCGCTAAAACGCGTGGATGATTAATGAATCGAATCGCGGAAAACACGCGTGTATCCTCCTTCGGTGAGCGACGGAGTTCCGTCCCCCCCCCCCCCTGAACGACCGTATTATAAATCACACGCGATATTTCTCGCCCTGCTCATCGCTCGGCCGCGCGTATGATAGCGATCATAATTGTACCGCGCGATAGCCAATCTAGAAGGGAAAAAGAACAAACACATATCCCGAGGTGCTGCTAACGATCGTTATTTCCCGATCGTCATAAACAACGCGTCACACCCGTCGGTCGCCGTTTTTAATTCTATTACATATCAGGATGCCTCTTCGCCCGTTCGTCGATGGGGTTTTCTGAAAAAAAATTCCGTCAATGTTGTACCGAGACATCGAACAGTCTCGTTTCCACGGCTGTCGCACGTCTCTTTTCCTCATTGAAAATTTGATGCAATTCGAGCCCACGTAAGTGTCAAGTTGGGCTCCCCAGTTTGAGCCGCAGTTTATCAGGGTGGAACAACCTGATACCAGTATTAACAAGTCGGACAAAGAATTTACGCGGCTCGAATGCGAAAATCCAAACCTAATGCTCATCGAAAATTCTTGCGACCAAGCATTAAATTGTGTTGGCGAGTTCTGTCAAATGAAATTTCGCGTTTTTAGAAACTTATCGTTAAATACTATCACGCGCATATGTTATCTTATCAAGTACATCCTGTTCGCCGACCCTGCGTACAAGGCGTACTGCTCGTCGGTAAACTTCAACGTTCTTTGCCCAGATTCTTCGATTCTGTCTCACCGTTCGGACCATCCCTCCTCCCTCGTCGAGTGGATCTCATGTCTCACTTAAGCCGTGCACAATGCGGCAAATGAACCGAATTTGCGAAACCCGGTGATCCGTTAGCATCGGTAGGCTCTTCACAGGGGTCTTAGTGGCCCCGGCGCGCGGATCATCCACAGGCGTTAGAACTAACACCATTCAAGGTGTCAAGCAGAAAGAGGTTGGCGACCCACTCACGGCCCTTCGCAGGTACTCACGGAAAAATCCTCGCCGAGGATCCTACGGAGTTCATTACCGGTACCTGAATACACGGCTGTTTCTCGTTTTGGGATCGTGCTCTCCTTCTCAAGGGGCCTAATCGAGACATTAACAGACGCTTCTGCGACATCTTCTTTTCCGGACCCAGGGATTCGGGGATCAATTTGACACGCTTGAAATTAATTTTCGATACTATAAAAATAGAAATTTGCCGAGTAAAATTGGGTACACGCATGTGTTTTATTTTCTCAACCTCGCACAAATTAAGCGGAACCGTAAGATTTTTCGTAGAAACGGATTGAGAAAAGTCGGGCGATTTCAAGCGACAGTTTGCAGATAACATTTAATCACGTTCGAATACAATGCAATTTTTCACTTTACACCCGATAAATAAATTTAAAAAAAACGAACAGAGAGCGAGAAGTTAGGCGGCGTCGCTTTTAACATTCCTGCGCGACTTGCGGCAAGTTTTTCCAGCCGCACCGGAAATGCCGCAACCGCCGCAACCGCCGGGGCAGGGATGAAGAAACAGAGGCGTCGGGAATTTTCGTAATCACTGGCCGAGGGAAAGCAATTCAATGGCGCGTCACGCGGAAATTGTTGGGCAGTATTTGCGAGATTAATGAGTTTCATAACGCGCTAACGACATTCACGGTCAAAACGAAAAGTAGATTACGCGGGTGAATTGGGATAGGGTAGGGCGATGGCGAACCGAGGGAGGCGCGGCGGAGGAACGGGGTGCACGCGCAACGCTCTCGGGCCATCTGCGAGTTTTGGTGACGATGATTTCACTTGATGAGGCCGTTGGTACTATTGTGAAAACGTTCCCCAGGGCGGGCCGCGCAATTTTGTAGCGCGTGGTGACGATTTAAACCGACCGTCGTTTTCGTAACGAGCGCAACGGGCATTTGACGAATAAGGACTCATCTTGAGGAAAGCGCGACGTCCAGCGAGTGATTTTCACCATAACAGGATCAATTTCCTTCGTATCATTAATGCCGTCTGAAATTTATGTACGCTAAAAAATAGAAATATTTGCATTAAAATGTACTTTATTCCATTCTTTTATAATGAATCTCGCTTAACATTTTTAATTCTAGTTAATCTATGCAGCGCACATGTAATTTTAATGCATTAATTTCTAATTCTAAGAGACTACCCGAGTCGAAATTTTGGCCCTATGTTGAACCTTTAATTCTATTATACAGCAGGACCTAAGACAGTAAAAGAAGTCAAACTGCAATTACAAAATTTACTCCTGCTTTAAACCTGATAGTGTCGGCAATTTCTACTTTTGCTAATTTAGCATTAAAGCGGGTCCTCTTAAGTGGGAGCCGAAGTAAATTTTTAGAATTAAAGATTCAAGAGAGGAGTAAAAAAATATGTCATCGAAGTAGGTTATTGCTGGTCTATGTAGGTGTAAATTATCCTAAAAAGTGTCAAAATAGTACCGAAATTTCGACTCTGGTAGGGATTGATTTTCCTAAGGATCACAAGGAAACGCACGCGGGCATTTATTTACATTTATGAGTATCGCGTTACTATAATTTCCGTAAAATCCGGAAGAACCGGGTGAAACCTCTCGAAGGGGCTTGTAGCAAACCAATTACGTTATTTTTTTTTAACGTGCGGCATAAGTGCGGGCTGGGAAGATCCGCTGTTTCACTTTTAATTGACCAAGTGTCCACGGACGAGACCGTCTCGCGCCGAGGAATCTCGCGGAGGGGGCGCGTCACGAGCTTCGGTAGCGAGAAATGAAGGAATATTGCCCGGGAACAAAACTGTTTCCAGGCTCCCATCGAGAGGTCGCGTATACGAAACAAAAAGCTGGTCAAAAAAAAAAAAGAAGTGCCGCGAAACTGTGTTCACGAAAATGTGTCGAGCACAAGCTGCCTATGCAACGCGACGTCATGGTCACTCGTTTCGTCCCGCGTCTCTCTCCTCTCTCTCTCTCTCTCTCTTCTCTGGTCCATCCAGTTCTGTTTCCCTTTCTCTCTTTCTCTCCCTCTCTCGTCCGCCTGCACGCATTTTTTTCTTTAATCTAATCTATCGACAATTTGACGGGCGAAAAACTCGTCGCCATTTTTGCCTGTCCCCGTATTCCCCGGCCGGCCCCGGCCCTTCCTTCCACCCCCACGTGGCGCGGCGTAAAGCTATTAAAATTCATAACCCCGGACATACGCCGAGGGGTTAAAACGCGTAGCGCGCCACGTCGAAGAGGCAGAGAACACAGGTGATGCGGGGGAGGGCGGACGATGGAGACCGAGAGGAGACACGGGCGGGACACGGCGGAGGAGATGAGCGAAAAGAGAGAGGTGGGATCGACCGTGGGGGGCGAGGAAGGCGGGGAGGAACGGTCAGGGCTCTCGAAATGAAGTAACCGAATTTGCGGACTCGTGCTCCACGCTCCGGTGCTATAGTCCGGGCGCAAAACAAGAGACTCCGTTGCCCTGGCACGCCGCCCGCGGCTGAATTTTGAATATGCATTGCTTCCCGGTGCAGTGTCGCATCCATATACATGTGGTCCGCGTCTTTGTGTCGGCACGCGTGTATTACGGCACGGGGTTGAGGCCGGGGAAGGTGATTCGGCGGGCAGTCAGGGGCCGGCGCGAGGGGCCGGGGGGGGGGGGAATAGGGGGTAGGTGCCCGGTTATGTCCGGAGAGCGGACGGACAATGAGGCCCTATTGGATTATACCGACCTCTTTGGCCCGGGTCGAGCGCCCAGTGCGAATCTCTATTAAAAACTTCAAATTGCAGGCCCGGTTCCGTGCGCGCGCGGCGCCGTCTGCGCCCGTGGCCCCCATGGCGAGCGCCGGCCGTCTCGCGCGACGCCGGCCGCCGACGCGCCGAGGATTACCGGATGCCTTCGGTCATTAGGGTGCGACGGTGCCCGTAGATTTTCGACCATTCGGTTCGGGCGTATTTCTGAGTCCGGCCGGGGAGTCGCGCGAAAAGTTTCAACGGCGCAATTCGTTTGGCTCAAACGAATTGTCTCGGGGGATAGTCAAGTCAGCCGGGCGGCCATTATTTCCCTTCCTTTTTTGCGTTATCGTCTCTATCGGAAATCTTCTCTCCCTTTGATTTTTTTCCCCCCCTTTGAAACGCGGTAAATCAAGAGAAAAACGTACGTACCGCGTTCGCGAAAATCCGTGTGTCCAAGTTATACCCGTTATGAGATTTTAGCGGCGGATATTGATAACGTTGTCTATTGTTAAAGGATTGATAGCCGAGGGATTAAATGCATGCCGGTTCATTAAAACTTCATCATCGGAGATAGCGATACAGAGGAAAATATTTTCTTCCTGCGGTAAATTTACATTTTTTAATTACCAAACGTGAGAACTCCGTTTCTTCCTCTTTCTATTTGCAGTTAATGACCGATCGACGTGCAGAACCGATAAAATCGAGTAACTAAAGACTTGATGAGTCGTTTATAACATTGTATAATACATTTTTAAAAAGTACACTAGGAATCACTGGTGCCTCCCCAGGTGAATTTAGGCACAGGTAAAACACACACATGTATGTGTATGCAAAATGTATAAATGTGTTAACACGTGCCTTAATCCATACGGGAAGGCATGAGTGATTCCTAGTGTACATGTATAATCGCGCGCAGCAAATCTAAATATTAAAGTAGCTTCATTATCTAAACAACCGCGTGTTTATGGTAAATTGAAAATCGCCCGCCTGTCCGGTTCCTCTTTGAAACGCTCGGAATTGTAAAAAAAAAGAGAGCCCGTAACTCTAACAAGAATTTTTTTTCACGCTTTTACAAATTATTTCAGACTGATGCGGATTTTTATCGATACTTCATTACCGGGCAGCAAAAAAAATTTGATTTCGTACTTCATGAAACGGAAACGTTTAGTAACAAAACGTGACATTGCATTAGAGAGCTCGGCGCGTGGAAGTATCCGCGGGATGTTCCGACTGCTGGAGGTGTCCAATGGAGAGCGATCAAATATTTGCCAAACTGGACAGTATCGCGCACAACGCTATTTTCCTCCCCTCGCCCCGCGCGCGCACGCGAGCGCGCGCTTGTATATATATTTTCTAATAATTGATACAAATCCGACCACCGATTACGTTCTATGGGTCGACGAGCGGCTAACCGTCGGCTTAATGAAATTCCATACAGGCACGCCGGCCTTTCTCACGTACGCGGATTTCGCATGATGCCGCATTAATATGTTGCTAATTGTAAATACGGGATTTACGGTTGCGTTATGGAACGGCCGATTTCGCGATCGCTGCCAGTGCACATACAGTGGGATCACAGCTCTACCGCGTGTCAATAAGATTAATTTCTGTGCGGATTATTCGCAATAATTGGAGGTACAATGAGCAGTCTGGCGGGATCAGCGGTCGCGCCAATATTGAGTTGATCGAGCATTATTTTCCGCCGGCGCGCTACGCTCTTTCGTCTGGCTCTGGAGTCGTAAAAATCGAAGGGCCGTCGCCATATGTCGTATGCCGTGCCATTCAATTTCAACGCGACCTGAAAACGCGTGATTGTACGCGACGCACGGCTGCACGCATCTTTTCGTTTTAATAGACTGGGCAAATTTGCACGGCACAATTGTAATAATTGCAATATTTAATATAACGTTATGTCGCTTTATCGACGACTGTTTTATCGATGGGAAATATTTCGCTGATATAGGAAGGTGACTACGTTTAACGACCGCTGGTCATTCGTTACCGCCGGTGGTAACATTCCTATCGATTTTCCCTGACTGTACCGATAAACTGCGCTGAGCGATTCAATATTCGTGTGCTAGGGGACGCTACTGGGAAATTTGGATATCGCTGAAGAGGAGCATCGCGGCTGCGAAGAAATGAAACTTGCAATTAGAATGAGAGATTCACCCATTGAGATTATTAGACGAAAACCGAAATTCTTTCCTTTTTTTAATCTAGACGTCCAAAAATTTACTTCCCAATAAACACCGAGCGTCAGTTACATTGCATTTATGCTAGAATTTCTCACTCAACAATGTAAATGTAATATAAACATGTGTCGTGTTACATTTACATTGTTGAGTGAGACATTCTAAATGCAATGTAACTGACGCTCGGTGTTTACTCGGTTAATTTTCAAAAAATTCTAAATCACAGATGCCACGCAATAGACAACGTATAATTTTCCCAGTGAGAAACGATTCGTCGAAACGGTGTCGATTCGACGTCGTTTCGACATCGGTCGGCGAGTCGTTTATCGCAGGGTTTGTCTCTGTCGATATTTGTAAGTTTGAAAAACGAATGGAACTGTTATTTTTTTATATACCTTTTTTTGTACAATTCAATATCTAAGAGAAGAATGCCGACGTAAAGTTTCGAAAGGGAAAAGAAAGCGGTGAAGGAACGCCGGAGGATATTTGCGAAACGCGTATCTTTAATGTCGTGATTTATTATAATAATGCGCGCACGCTAATGCAGACAAACGCAACGGGCGTGCCCTGATACTTCGTAGCCACCGTGGAGCGGCGTCTGGCAGTGCACCGTTATAATTACGGAGTAGCAATCAATTAGTACACCAATCATGCATTGATTAAGGGGTCGATTGGAATGTAATGGGACTGTAGGTGGTCACTGATAATTAACGTTGGTGGAAACCGCCCGATGCGTACTGCGTAAAATCAAATACTGTCGACCCTGGCAGGAAACGAAATATTCGGCGTGCGGCGAGCCCGATTTCAGACTATACAGATTCTGCACGAGAGCTACAGCCCGTGGCGTTGCGTTTGTCGTAAAAATATTGCCCCAATATCTTCCGTGACAAACTAATATTCTGCAACGCTAGTAAATGAAACTAATACAATGAGTTACGAAAATAAAAGGGGAAAACTCGCCAGCGGTATTGTATTTTAAACAGTATTTCTCGACCAAAAAAAACAAAATATCTTTTTAACTTAAAAATATCATATTTGCTACTCAATTATATATGTCTGACCTTTTGAGCCTTTTATTGCTGCTGGGCGTCCAGCGACGAACATAAATAGTAGGCAATAAAGAATAATATGGTGAAAATGAATGAAAATCGAAAAGCAATAGCCGTCATATAGTGATTTTATAAAATTTACCCGCGCTTCTCATTTTATTTAGTAGCAAAGAAGCGCGGATGGCCGGAATCGAGCGTCACGAAAATACGCTGAAAAGTTGCGCATTCGAAAATAACGCAAGTAAAAATGAGCGCCGCGCCGCGCAGGAAATCATCGATCTGTCCATCGCCGTTTATCAAAGCTCGACGCGGACGATAACGCTCGACGCGGTTCCATAATCGAGAGGGTGTGCGCCCGCGCGCGGGCGCGCGCACGCACGAGCGAGCGGGCGGGCGAGCAATTCCGGCATCCTGCGAAATATAAAAGCATTATATTCGCGAATAATAATCAGCGTTTCCTGCATAGCCAGGCGGAAAAAAGCGCGATCGACGTTGTACCCCGTCGACGGCATTAATCCGGCACGAGTTTTATGCAATTTGTCGTTCACAGGCGCGAGAGGCGGGACGTGTGTATGAGTGCGTTGCGTGTGCGCGCGCGCGCGTGTGTGTGTGAACGTGCGTATATTATAGATATGGGCACGTATGCGCGACACACGCAGCCCACGCACACAGAGGCGCCGCCGCCAGTCAACTTTTAACGGGGCGCATTTTATTTTTATGCCGGACTACCTTTGAAATGCAAATCGATTGTTGGCCGAGCCCCTGCAAAAAACCGAGCAATTAGCGACAGAAACAATCCTGGCGTATTTGCACGGGTACTCATTTCGGAACTCCTCCGCCCCCGAGCCACCCCTTTGCCGCCCCTCCATCCTCGATCGGTCGCCGTCTGTTTGATACCCAGATCGAAAGTTGCTCTACGATATCGATAGCCTCTCATTGCCGATTTTTTCTCGCGATCGCAAACACACCGGTCGCTGCCGCGAAAATCTTTAATTAATGTTCGACGTTCACGGTATTCGGAGGGTACGAGACACCCGCGCTTCCGCGCCGCGACATTTCAATATTTTTTAAGCTTGCAGAATTGCGTTTCAAAACTTGTTATATACGATTTGCGCGTTCCCCATTGAAAAATTGCAATTTGGATCTCTCGGGTGACAATGTATTTAACAATCTTGCAAAACGTTTATTTGTGTAATGGCGGTAATCTGCGTTCTCGCGACTTCAAACCTGGTGGATTATATTAAATTACAGTTAAAGTGTCACGATTTTGCACGGAGCGTTTAATGACTCTCTCGTTTGCGATCCTTTTAAATATTTCAGCAGTTTAGACTATTTTTTACTGATCATTATATAACTTGATTTTTTTTCGCTTAATCGTGTTGATGCTTTCATCAATACTTTAGATAATGTAATCTGTAATCATCCCAATATTCGTTATCTTTAATGTCAGGTAGAGATAATCTGTCCCGTGTATCCTCTCTCTCTCTCTCTTTCTCTGCCCATCTCTACTTCTATCCCTTCTCCGCGTTTTATCTCGATATAAATTTATTCGCTCGTATGAAATCTACTTGAAAACGTCGGCCGCACGGGGGATTTAAATTTTGCTGAACCGTGAGCTCGATAAAATTTCGCTAAATACCAACGCCGTCGAACGTCTCGGCAGCCTAAATTATACTCTCCTCTCCTCCGCTTCCGAGATAATTCGATTCTGCTCATCTGGCGCAGTACAAGAGAGACATGCGAGAGAAGATTACGTGAGGGAGGGCGGGGGGGGGGGGAGGGGGAGGGGGAGGGAGAGGGAGGGAGGGAATAGAAAGCATCGTTCGCTTCGCACGCGTCGCGCTTACGACTCTCTCAAAGCCGGCGGCGACGGCGGTGGCGGCGGCGCCCGAGAATGACCAATTAGCGTGCCCGGGAGCGCGACGACGGGTATTACATTAATCAGGGTGAAAAAACGAAATTTTCCCTCAACGTATTTTCGCGTTAAGGGGTAACCGCGACTTTCATTTAAGTTACCTAGTGGTAGCTAAACTACTCAGTAACTCGGTCCCCGCGACTCCTCCGCCTGCCCTCTCGCCTTCCACCCCGACGTCCCTCCCCCTCCCCCGTCCCCGTTCGACACCAGCCGCCCCTTGTGCTTGCAGGCACAAGTCCCACCATCCACTACCCGCTAACGGGTAAAATGAGCGCGAGAGGAAGAGAGGGCGGCTGAGAGAGAGAGAGAGAGGGGGGGAGAAAGAGTAGGGGGTAAACCTTCCGCGGCCTCTGCGTCGGTCACTTTGTTCATCTCTGGACCCCTCCCCCCCAACCCTCAGCCGCGCTCTTCGCGGCCCTCTTGCGGCCCCCGTTCGGCCCGCCCGCCGCTCCCTCGTCGTCCTCCTTTTTTCCCCGGTGTGTCTCCGCGAAACGAAAAGGAAAGGCACGGTTATTTTAATGAGAATCCGGCTCGTTTATGCCGCCATCTCGTATCTTCGCCGCCGCGCCGTCGCGCCACCACTGCCGTCGCCCGTCTAATGAACGCTCTGCGCAAATATTATTTCTGTTTATGTACTCGCCAACTTAGTGCGACTTTGGTTCTAATTAATAATGCTAAACAGTCAGCCGGGGCGACCGGGAGCTGCTGGCGTCGCTCTTTGCCAGCGTGACTAGATGCGGCGAGTATACCTATTAGGTAGTCGCGTCGCGTGCACGCGTGTACTTGCGTGCGCGTGCGTTTGTATAGGAGGCAAAACGCTCCTCGCGGCGTGCAATTTGCGGGATTTTCTGTCTTGCTTCGGACATGCGCCGTGATAACGCGACGATCAAGACACTTCCTGGACCACGATCTTAAACTTTATCGCGTTAACCGTGCATTATCGCGATCTATTGTTTTTTTATTCACGTTGATTATTTATTTTATATTTATAAAATGTCGTCGAAAAGATGTTTTCCAAAATTATCTCCGAAATTTAGTTTTTAATTATAAAATAAAATCTTAGTGAGTGAGTGGGACTGAATGAGTGAGCGAGAGAAACTGAATCGGAGAGAAATGTGTATATTATTGTGTGTAGCGATCAGCTGAGCGCCACGCGTAAGCGCTCACGGTGAGTCGCGCCGTACGCCGCCACTGTCTGCCTCTTGTACTCGGCCCGTCATTCGTTAACTATTTCTTTTTACATTTCAAAAGTAAGCTTCGGAGAACATTTTGGTTAAGGAAAAATCTCAGAATTTAATCAGAAAGACATTTCAAGGACACTACACTTATTTTCAATCACCCTGTATGTACCTTATTCACGTACAATCATCGATGTATTACCTAAAGATTGATATTTAAAAGTTGAAAAAGTGATATCGAGTACAGAATATCAGTACGTCTAAGATACTTGTTGAAAATGTAAAAAGGATAATA
Organism: Vollenhovia emeryi; assembly: GCF_000949405.1. NCBI lineage: Eukaryota > Metazoa > Arthropoda > Insecta > Hymenoptera > Formicidae > Vollenhovia > Vollenhovia emeryi. The sequence continues at coordinate 3,136,984 of NW_011967236.1, read as the reverse complement.
TTTTTGGCAATTTATTATTTCGAAATAGCGGCCGCATTTTTAGGAAATACGTATTAAATATTCAAATTCATTTTGATTAATTCACGACGAGACCGAAGCAATATTTTCTCTTATAATTCCCAATACCGATTAGAGCGAAATCATTGCTGCGTCAGTTTGACGATTCTTCGGTTCTTGCCGCGATAATGCATCACGCTTTTACATTGAATCAATTTTAATTGAACGAATGAAGTTTACAAAATGAAGTCATACCCGTCGCGTATAATATGTTAATTACACGACAATTATTACCTTGCTCTGCGTATGCGTATGATACTCTGGGCAAATAAGCGTTCTATATCGGGCTGTTATCGTAATTATAATGTGCAGCTAATAAAGCGTATCGTGCAATCGCGTTTGGAGTAGCGCGTACATAATATGTTAATGATGGACTAGATCGGACAAAGGGCGTATCAACGAAGCATTATTCGATAATAGGTGATACAGAAAAGTTGGCACAATTTGTAGACAAGTATTATGTATGTTATTAATTGATTTAATCGATCGCCAAGTCTACTTGGAGATACGCAGCTTTGCACATCGATATATTATGTTTACGCATACGTATAAGCGCATAGAATTGTTGACGCACGAAACATTCTACGTGCTTGTGCTCTTTAATGATGGCTTCTTCATAAATTTACATCTGACGTTTTACCCCCGCGATGGCCAAATTTCAGCGCGATCGTCTATGTAGCTCAATATTTTCGTAACCAAGTCGCGAATAAAATTTTTTGTTGAAGTCGACATGCAGTTAACCACTCGCGGTTCAGTCATCTGCTTAATTTTGGTTTCTCTCGGGTTTTAATTGGTGAAAAGTTCGTTGTATTTTCGTTCGCTGATTGCTCATGTATTATTAGCGTTTTGACATTTTAGAATTCTTGGCCGCATGTTATAAATTTCTTATGACGACCGTAACGCTCTCTCCGGATGGTTATACCTAATAAAGTTGTCTAATAAGTGGCATTCGTGCACTTTATCGTTAAACTACCAATTTTGTAATTTGATTTCTCTACACTTTTCCGACTTTCTCGCTCGAGCTCTCCTTATCGTTGTTTGCAAGATTCCAGCCGGTCGGCTTGCCGCTCCATTGATCTGCGTTCCATCGGCCCGAAAACTGGTCTTATTCGGGTCTCCTTGCTGGTTCTTTACTTTGTCGGGGCAATAAGGTTAGGCAGGGCGGGCATCGGGAGATATTAGATAGACGACGGTTCGCCCGAAATCAAGACCCGTTCGCCATCCCCCACCTGTTCCTAAACAAATTTAATAAAGCCACGATTTCCGTGCCAATTTCAAGCTCAGCGAGAGATTGCCGTCTTCCAAGCGAGCCAAGTATGCCGTAGCTTCTAATTTGATATACACGAGACTAACTATCGGCCAGCTGGATCACGTGCCGCGCAAGCTGATATTTATAAATTAATTGCTGATTAATTTGGGCGATCGATGAGATGCTAAAAAAAAAATGATTGTGAATTTCGCATGTAATCCGACTTTGGATTTATATGTATGCATTCTGCGAGGTATTTGAAAAATATATATTATGCGCGCGGACGAGAATATTATAAGAGAAACAAATATACTTCGACGAATGTAGAATTAGTTTGCGAAGGGAATTTTTTTCGACCTCAAACGCATAAATAATTGCGGTTTTATTTAACTGAAGTTTAATTTTGACTTTAATTAAATGCTATAGAAGATACATAATATTCGAATTTAGAAGATGCTAACTTTTTTTTTACATTTCACTTTATAAATAATTAGCATGGAATCTCTTTATCTTTGTATTTGTATGAGGTATTCATATCTCGAGGCCTGCCGAGCGCATATAAAGAAATCTCGTATTCCTATCGTCTTCTTTAATTTAACGGGATGAATTCTCGAACTGTATCCCTATTTTCCGAGTTTCTACGACTTTTCCACTCACGTCCCGCAACTCTCGCGCTCTCCACAAACTCCCTCACATGAGAGAACTTTCTCTCCCTACCCGCCCCCCCCCCTCCTCTCTCTCTCCGTCTCGCACGATTTTACCCCGCGCCTTCTTCCAACTGTACAACTATATCACTGTCGGTAGCGTTCTGCCTCGAGTATTATTAGTCTTTGGAGTTAGGGAGTACGCATGGACTCGAATCTCCAGGCTCGCTCGCATGGTTAACTTCCGCAAACAGAAATTACCATTTTATTGGGTGAGTTCTGGTGCCCCCTTACCGCGCCGGTCCCTCGGCCGCCCGGTTCCGCCAACCCCACTGCCGACGAACCCGCCTTTTCTCTCCTTCACCCCCGCCGTACTTCACAGCAGCCCCTAACGCAACGATTGGAATACCTAATCGTCCGGGGACCATTCAGCACCATTGTTCCATCGACTTGCCGTTGTTGGTGCCTGTTAACGCCGAATCCTTTCACGCCCCGGCGCTGCCCCGCCGCTGCTTTTTCGCCACCCTCGAAAAAGATGATCGGCTTGCACACGTTCGCTGTCACGTTTGCTCGCGCAAACGGAATTTCCGAGCGGCATTTGCATCAAATCGCAGCTCGCCGCTACGTTAAATTCCCGGGCAGGGAATGTATGAACAGACCGAAATAAAAGGCCCATCTGATTGGTCTTGTACAATGGGCCTGATCGATGGGAGAATGGAGAGATATGAAATAAATATTTCGAGTGTAATCGTTAATGTGTACGTTTCCCCAAATTTTTTAAATATATTTTCGTGTCTTACTGAAATCTCTTATCCGGACGGTCGATTCCGTGCTTTAATTATTTTAGAACCCCTATTAGGATTAAAAATATAATGAAAGTATATAATTCTATTTTACTTAGCCACGAAGCCAATTTTTTCCCCAAGTTTTCATTAATGCTAATTCGAAAAAGCGCGAAAAGCACCGCGTATTTTTCATATATAAAAATAAAAATCAATGTTTTATTTTAGGTAATAAGGAAAATTATTCTTCTAAACAATCGCCAATTCTCGACTGGTCTGGCGTTAACGGATTCTTCGTGTTCTAACAAATCTTCGGTTTTAATTAAACTCGAAGAAAGACGAACGATAGCCTTCTACCGGTTGCAACTCTCTCCCTCCTTCTTCCTCTTCTCGGAAATGAATTAAGACTTAATTAAAGTCGTTCTTTGATATGTTAATTCCTCGGCAAATATATATTACTTTCTCCGTAGGAATTAAAATTTTCACGGTATACATCTCAGACCGATTTGCTACTAGCGCATGAAAAATGCAATCTAATAAGGATTAGCTGTGCTATAATAAATGACGGTAATTTCTCTGATTGATATAAGTAATAAATAAAGCAGCGAGAGCAGCGAATAAATGGCTGGGGACCCAAGGCTAATAATTGCTAAAAGAATCGAAGAAAAAACATATCATCGAATTAAAACGCTGCTAAAACTAAAACATCGAATTAAAAAAAAGAGAGCAAGTTTCTTACGAGTTTATGAAATATGCAAATTGAAGAAACCGACAAGCATTTCTCTTTTTAAGCTTTTATAAAGTTATTATTGTTTCAATGTTCTTCCTCTGGACTTTGAGGTTTCACCACGTTTTTCACACTTCGGCCACAACTTTATTAATTAATTGCTTTTTATGTGAAGGAACGTGTCTTGGATTTAAGGAGAGGGGGAACATTGACGGTGAGAAGATATACATGTAGTAAAATACTTGCCACTCCATTTTAATATATTATCATCGTTTGTATTTTTATTTCAATAAAGGAGGCCCTGTCTTCAAACGATATGGTACGATTAAATATGTACATCGAATTTTATTCTGTCACGAGCGGGTATATATACAAATAGACGTCCGGGAAGTGACTAACTACGTTTCTTCGTTCTCTACGAGTGTCTCGTTTACGGGCCGCGGAGGCTGATCGCTCGCGAGACGATCCGAGTGTAAGCGTCCGTGAAATACGGTCTGCAAAATCGTGAGTACATGTCAAAATGGCCGGTAGCTATATGCACCAAGATCAATACGTCGAGTTATATAGGGAAGTGGCTTATTACTTTGCCAAAAATCTGTGTTACAAGATAAAATAAATTGAAATGCACTGACGAAAGTGCTGATGTGAAAACTCGCAGCGGGATCTTCATACTGTGGAAGGAATAGTGCCTTGTACCTTACGATTTTGCACATCGCGAGTTGAATTTCACATCGATCATTAAACAATACGTCGGCCGGAAATGGCGCGGCGCATCCTCCTCCGCGCTCTCTCCTGGAATTTACATACCACATTGGCGTCTAGATAATATGCACAATTCTTTGCCTTAACGTATTAATACTGCAGAATATTGTTTATGTCAAAATTCACTTTTCTCGCCTCCGTGCGTCTTTACCCTATATTCTACAAGAGATATTTCGCTAGTTCGCCGATCGACGATTGACGACCGCCGTCGAGCTCGTGAGCGCCGCCGTCGATCCGGAAGGGCTTCCGGGGGACCGACCGACATCCGGTTTACGCTTAACGATTTAGGTTTTACCAAACGCTTCGGTAGCGCGTATCTTCCTATGTAGGTTTGTACGCAACTTGCTACGAGTTGAGCGAGGAGATATTCGGCCGACGAGCGCGAATCGGACACACTTCGCGAGGCGTTGCTCGATTCGATCGGATCTATTGATCTTTCAAGGTATCCGTGTATCAAGCGAAGTCTTTTATCGCTCATTGCTTCGCACGTATGTTGCCTGTTACCTGACATCCTGTATACTTGCTACGCAGGATATTTCGTGATGGGCATAACTGTTGAGTGAACCGATTTTTTGTTGAGTGAACGAATTTCTCGTTGGAAATTGAAACGATTCGTTTTTTTTTCCTACTTCCTCCTCTTTTACCGCGACGTAAGATTAGTGCAACGCGGGGCACAAGTTTGAACGCGAAAGATAGAGGCTCGATCGAGATTTCCATTTTCAATGCGGATTTGTATATTTATGCGTGGAATGTCTGAATTATCACTTTACACGCGTGCGGTCTAAATAGATAATTGATAAACAGCGACAGCTATTTTGTTATCTCTCGAAACGACCTACGGGCTGAGTGGCAATTTAAATATCCCATACATATGTAAATCAATACTGTTCATTGACGTTTGTTCACGTGTTCGATGGCCGTGAAACGATATAATTGTTTTATGAAAGATATCATTGGCTAGTTTCCCCATGTATCAATTATTCGCGTAGTATCGACTAATACGGAATGTATTTATGTGTTACGGAATATTTCACGCCGCGTGCTGCGTCTCGAAATCGACGCCTTGCTTTATAAATTTAGTCGCGCATTAGCGAATGAACCAAGTAAATAATCTATTTAGAAATGAAAAAAAAAGAATTGTTACCTTTATTCTCATGACGATATTAATTGATACCAGCACATTTGCACCTGCGTTACATTGCTTTATAAAATGAAATGAAACAATGTACTTGATCTCTTGACAACCAAGTCACATGTATGCACAATTATTAACCCCGAGCCGAATAATTACGTTCTTTAAAAACTATTCGCGTGACTTTAATGGCAATAAGCATACACGTCGTTTTCTATCCACGGTTTGAAAAATAATCTCGCGTGAGACTCAACGCATGAGTATTTGATAAATGCTTCGTGAATAATAACGGCAAGTCGATCGAAAGTTGATCTTTGCCTATGCTTCGACAATAAGTTTGCGCAACACAATTCCTTTTGTCTATTGCACAATGCCGATTTGGAGCGAGCCCCGAGCAAATTTTTCGCGCGTATACAATCCGCTCGAAAATCTTTCGCCAGATAAAAGACACGCATTGTATTTTCGGTATAGTCGGTCGGCCGTTTAGTGCCATTATTGTTACCGAGGCATCATAATAAATGCCTAGGAAAATGACTCAATCTTATACTTTTCGTGCTGTTTCGAATAGAGAAACTCAACTTCCCAGATTGACATCGTTTCCACGGGACTGACCGCAACGGTCAATCCATTTTCAACCATGAACACATGCTCATTGATCATAGATACCTGCCAATTATCACATTGATAGTCTCTATAGTCATCGAAAATATACCCACCGATCATTGACCGTTGCAACATTAATCTCTTTGATTTAACATGTCAGCAATGTATATATACATTAGATCGTCCATCGGTAACTGTTGGTACCAAGAAACAACATCCCTTTTCACTCCCCAACACACACAAACGGACGATCGTCTTTTCCTTTTGCCTTCTTGTACTTTCGTCACGTCCAGCGCCGTCGGAGATCTTCCCCTTCTGTCGCGGAACGAACTCTCTCGCTCTCGTCGGTCGATATACCTATATCGTTTGCGCTGCTCATGCGACTCCTCGCGTTCTTGAATGTCTTTGGGCGAAGGATTGCTCGCTTGCTCGTCACGCCGTCACGAGCGTGAGGACGGTGCGGTTGGCAGCGGTGCGCGCCCTTGGCGTATCCCCAGTTAACCTTCAGACCATCTGCAGACCCTTGGTGATGCTCTCGACGTGCTCCTTGGCCCGCATCCTGAGCGCTTGGATGCTCGAGGTGCGAGGATCATGTCCCGGCGGACTTGGTGGCGGTGGTTGCACGTGACCGCCGGCACTTATGCTCGCCATACTGCTGGCTAGCGATCCTGCGAACAATGCGATGTCTACTTTTCGTTGGTATGCTCGATCATAATAATCGCGAAGATCGCAGTAATTAATTCATATCTTGCGTATACTAAAAAATATTTTGCACTGCAAAAATCGCCGTACACTCCGATATGCTGAAGAGTTTAATTTTCTCAATAAATACTGACAGTTTTGTCCTGTCCTTCTGACTCGCATCACATTTTAGTCTCTAATAATTTCCTCCGATAACTTCTAAGAATTCCTATCCACACTTTCTCGTTTCAATTAGTTAGAAATTGATCCTTGAATCTTATTGGAAATTTTATTTTTGGATTATCCTTCAGTATTCTGACATTTCGACTTTCTCCCATTCGTCATTTGGACTTAAAATTTTGATGTAAAGACTCTTATATGACACACCGCAAAAGCATTGTTAGATGTACGTAACGTTTAATAATAAAAAATTCTATAATACACGGAAGATGACCTGATTACAACTTGTATTATTCTTACAAGTAGAAATATTTTTAACACGTACACCAGTGTCTGGTTCGTTAGCTCCTTTGAACGTTATTTTATTCAATAAATACTGTTTCCTGGTTTTCAATTCTAAGTTTGTACTCTCTCTGGTACGTAAAAGGCAAAAGAACCGGAGTGTATTAGAAACAATTAATACCTGGAACGGGGTTGGACACGGCGCCGACATTTGGCGGCGATGGTAATCGCCTGGGAGACGTCAGATAACTGGGATATCCCGTGTGAGGCGCAGCGAGGAAACCAGGAAGCGCGCTGAGCAATCCTGGCGGCGCGAGCCAAGGGTCCCCTGGCAGACCCAGAGCTGGACCGGCAACGTTCCTAAAACGATATATCTCCGGTTGTTATACACACGATACGTGGGTTTACGTGGGTACACTGGCTTTGTTAATGGGACTACTTGGACGAACCTCATGTTAGCAGCGTGATGATACTCGCTCAAGCCTAGTCTCGCAGCCTCCATTTTCTCCTGCCTACGCCACTTGGCTCGCCTGTTCTGAAACCAGACCTGGAACATAACGCGTAACGACGGTTTATTATTATTCGTCCGGAATAACGTGGTGAGAGATCTAAAGGATGCAACGAGCACGTACAATGCATTTGCCGCGACAGAAATTTCTGGGATACTTTGCGAGCATAATACGTTCTATCGCTCTACCCGCCTTTAACCGACAAGTGACAATATTAGCCGTATTTAATATTTTGTGAGCTTAATTTCGCAATTTCATTAAGCTCGCTACGGCGTTTGGCTCGACGTAAGTCGGCAACAATGGCGGCACAAACTCTCATTAGCCGCTGAGATGCGATAATGGTAACGTGTCACTACCGTATACTTGAGGAGAAGAGGGCACCCTCCTTTCTTCCCATTCTTCCCGCCCCGATCTCAACGGCAGACTCGAGGTATCGCTTTTGACTTTGCAGAATGTTCGATTTCCCTCTGTTACTACTACTACGAGTTTTCTTATACTACTACTACTACTATAAGCGTAGCTTTATAAGCCAAAATAATATTCTTTTTCAGAAGATTTTATTATATTTATTATTATATTTCAATTGCATAATTATTATCTAAATGTTTATTCAATTATTTGTCAACAAGAAAAACTCAGAGAATAGAATAAAATATTTATTAAAATTGTGTAAGATATTCAGTGAAAATGAGAAAGAGAAAGAATTTCGACCTGTTTTTATTATTATCGTCGATAGTGCAATTCTTTTAATTTAATTCTAATATCGAAAACACGATCGCATAATTGATCCGATGGAGTTCCTCAACCAAACTCCCGCTGCAATCCCGAGATTGACGTTAGCACCTCGAGTTGAATTAGACAAGTTTCGGTTACAGAAGAACTGCACTTGCTTTGTCGGTCAGTTGCGAAAATCCAACCGCGAGAAAGCAGACGGAAATGAGCAAGATAGCAACAGTAAGTCAAAGCAAAAGTGAAAAAAGGGAGCAGTAAGGAAAGAGGGAAGAGAGATTCAGAGGATTCGATAGAAAATGGAGTTTCTTTGGTGGGGTGCAATCATGCGGAGGGCGAGAAAAGTGGCTGCCAAGACTTTCTCCCTTTTCTGCACCCTCTCCTTGTTCAACTTTCTCTCTCTCTCTCTCTCTCTCTCTCTCTCTCTCTCTCTCTCTCTCTCTCTCTCTTCCCTATATTTCTCGACTTCTGCTCCAAAAGGAGGGTTGCAGAAATGTCTCTTTGGGCGGGACTCGTAAGTCCAACCCTGAAAGCGGTGTTGGCTAAGAAAAGGGGGGGGCCAAGAAGAGGGTCGGTCGGCGAAAGATCGAAGGGTGTGAGAGGGGGGGTCCACCCTTCCATCGGCATTAAGAGGGTAACGAGCCCGTGGGGCGAAATCGAAAGTGAACGAGCGGCGCGACGTGACGCGACGCGGTGCGCCTCCAAGGTGGACCCAAGGAGGGAAGGAAACGCCGGAGGGAGCACCCCGGCTCGCCGTGACGGCTCTCGGCCATGTTGATTTCTTTATTGTAACATGGCTGCTGTTGGCAGCTCGCTTAAGTCTATTGCGTTAAGAGCCGATGCTATCGGGGTCTCGGCTTATGAATTATTCAGTCCCGGCCGAGACGCGTCTGGGTATGAGGCCCACCGAGTGCCCTGTCCGTGTCGAATTCACACGCGGCGGCGAGTTGAGCGTGAACCATCCGGGCCGGGGATCCATCGGCACGATCGGATCTTGGTTTTTGCCCCGGCGATCTTAACGCTTGAGATCGGACGAGTAACGCTGAGCAATCAATTTCAGCTTTTCTACGGTAGCTGACAGCGAATGGTTAGAGGATAATTGTTTGTACGCGAATTACTCCTGACCTCGGTTTCCCCGCTATGGTGTACACCTTGAAGCGCATCAATTTAACGATCATCAGTAAAACGCTGGAGTGAGAAATTATGAATTCAGAAATGTAAACGCGTCTTAACTCGAGCGGTGTCTCAATTAAGATGTTTCACAAGGATTATAATTTTAACGCGCGTGAGAGATAAACGCATTATCTTTTAACAGCAATAACACGAAGCTAATAAAGTCATGTGCCGTACAATCGTACACGATTACGAGACCATCAGCTCTTCGCAAATTTGTTTATTAATAGGCGACGCACACAAAAATTCCTTCAACGCCTCCGAAATCGGTGACGGGGTGAAGTGTCGCGTTCGAACAACGAGGCGAACGGCAAATTGAATATTACCGTCGGGAATGAGTGGCGGCGACTCGTCAGGAAAAGAGAGAGGATAGGGGGAGGGAAAGAGAAAGAGAGACACACAGAGAAAAATGCGGAAACGAAGTGAAACGAAGACGGGGTTAAACGTCGGAGGCATCACCCGAGGTTTGGAGCTCGATGCGGGAGAAGGGTGGAAGAGGGGCGGGGGAGAGAGGGGGACGCGGGGGAGTGGATATCGGAGCATTCCCGGGCTCATCAGGATGATATTCCGCTCTCGAGAACGAGAAGCAATTTTCTTTCCTGGCTCCGTGGATGAGAAAAGGCTACGGACAAGATGCCACGCCGAAATGATGGGAAAATAAGCGAATTTCCCTTCGTATCTCTTATATATCCTTTTCCATCTCGTACCATCTTGCCTCCCTTTCCCTCCCCTTTCGCAGTCTCCTCCCTCTCTCTCTCTCTCTCTCTCTCTCTCTCTCTCTCTCTCT
>NW_011967236.1:3108164-3125833 GCF_000949405.1 Vollenhovia emeryi | reverse complement strand
TCTCTGCATCTTGTGCTGTAACGGCCCGTCTCTCTCATTCACCAAGGACCGACTTTAGCGGCGAGAGAGTGCGCGCTCTTTTTCTCTCTCTCTCTTTCTCTCGTTCGCGTTCCTCTCGCGGAAATATAAAGAACAGGGCTAACGCGGCTTAATCTTTTTAGGTCGTAAATTTATTAGAGCAGGTACTTCCACCTTTTCCGCCCGTCTCCGCCGACGTCCTTCTTCTTATCCTTCTCTCTCTCCCTTTTCCCTCCCGCGGTCCTCTTCTTCCTACCCGACCCGACCAGCCGGCGACGATCCTCGGCAATGATATTGCGAAGGTAAACTCGCTTAGACGGTTTAAATGCAAGAAAATTGAAATAAAATGGAAGTAATTCCGAGATTAAAATTGGACGTCGTTCCGTTGTCGCTGAGAAGCGGCGACACTTTTTCGTGTCTCCTCCTCCCTCACCGCGCCCCGCTTCCTCCTCGGCGTGTTAGTCTCTGTGAGATTTTACGTGGCACACTCTCGCCCGAGAAACTTCGTCATGTCGGAGTTGCATAATTTGCAAGATTTCGCTGGAAGGTTGACGCGCGGATAAGAGGGCTAATTATCATTATCGTGTTAATGCGCAAGTAACATAACGGAATAACAGCCCCGACTCTTTCGCATAGAATCGTTGAATCCGACGGCGTAATCGGTGAAGAGTGTGGCTGATAAACGTTGCGCAATTTAATTTATTTAAAAGAATCAATTAGAAATGATACGCATCGTAAATGTTAGAATACTCTATGAAAATCTTTTCCACGAAATGAAAGGAAGAGTAAAGATCTTGCCGGATCAAAGCATCTTATGGTCCCGAGACAATTTTCAATGTAATAAACAATAATGAAAGATAAACTCTGGATCGATACAAATCAAGAAAAATTGAAAAAAAGACCAATACGGTTCAAGCAGGATACAGATAGCTCCAGTGGTCAAATGTGCGAATTTTTATACACCGTTTCGTTCACGTCCTGCGCCCCGAGCACTGTCGGTCTTAAAACACTGTTGAAAACAGTTTCTTTTGGTGAAACAGTAATTTCTCATAATCAATTTAAATGTTTTGCTGCTTACATGCATTCTATTCAGTCCCCATCAATTTAATGAATCATTTTACAATTTCTTGCATAGACGTACGTTCGTTTCCTACCAGATGCAAACTCAACATTTAACTTACACACGTTCATTTACTTCGCTTACTTTACAAACTTGCAAAACAAAAAATATGACTGTATAGATACACATCCATGTATGTGTTTTCGGTGATTGGACGCGAGAATAGATCTCGTTCTTTTTGGTAACATACGGTGGCGAGAGCTCGACGAACAAGAAGCGTATCGCGCCGAAAATCACTCCCAAACTCTATCTGACGCACCAGCTTTTTTTTTCTCTTAGCCTGCACACGTACGTGCACGTATACGATCTCCTCTCATTTCTCTCTCTCTCTCTCTCTCTCTCTCTCTCTCTCTCTCTCTCTCTCTCTCTCTTCGTCTCTCTGATGAAACGCATCGTTCCGGGACGATGGTCGCTTTATACTCGACGGCGGCTCTCGTCGAATTCGGATTAGCGCCAGCAAAAAGGTATTCGAGGTGTTCACGCCACGTCGAGTTCATTGTTGCCGCCCGTAGTATTAACAGATTTCGCATTGTTCCCCCGTGGTGGTGGCGGCGGCTTGTGAGGCCTCTGACAGAGTCGCGCGGATACGCGCGAAGACGTCGCGATACGTCGCGGTGGCGTCGATTTCGAGCGATACGATGGGAATTTGTGTTGAAAACGTACATGCGCTTGAGAAGCTTTCTGTTCTCTAATCTTTGCGTATTTTGACAAATATGCAAAGGAGATTTCTAAATCACACGTCACTTCTGCGAGCGTAATGCTGCGTAATAATAAAATGAATCAACGTGATGGTAGGATGCATCGATTGTAATGAACGGAATAACATGTCTAAGAAATTAGGATTAACATCGAAACGTTTATATCATCAATTTATGCGTGCGAAACTCTTGTATTTCAAGTATATTTGCCTGTTCGCAAGAGATCGCGGCTCGATGAAAGTCGAAGGTGGGCCAAGTCGTGCGAGATGGATATTAAAACCTTTACGATGGGGGAGATTAATGTGTCTTCCTATTAGCGCTCTGCGCAAAATCGGGATGACGTTGACGTTGATATCGACGTCTTTCCTATAGGATGCTGATAGTCCACGGGCGTTTTACGGGCGCAATGTGGGGCGGTGCCAAACATGCATGAATTATTTATTTTCTCGCACCATGGCGCGTCACGCGAGAAACTTAATTGAATTGACAATACTTCGGTGTATCAGCAAAGTCCTTTTCTACATGAGGGAGCAGCCGCTAACTTTTTCACCGAAGAAGTCACGTAATAAGCTTTTCAGTTTTTCAAACTCATATTAAATATTGAAGTAGATCCAGAGAGTTTTTTCCCTACTGAAGACGAATTAACGAATCGCGTGTCATCCTCTTCGAGGACGACGAAGAAAAATTATCGGGGCAATTTTTATCTGGCACAATCGTTTAAAGCTCATTGATATTTTCTGCATGCAGTTTTTTATCAGCACTCAACAAACTATTTTTAAGAATTAACTGATGTATGCATGCGAACATTTAAACGTTTAAGTAATGCACGTTATTAGACATGTCATTAATGTTAGAACAAATTAAGCATTCATGTTACACAAAGTGATTGCTACATTTTCAATATCGTTTTTATGTAAAAATTATCTTCGGTAATTTTTTATGTTTCGTGATAAGACAAGATGAAGTGTAAAACATACATTGATTTATCTGTATTAGACAATATTTATGAATAAAATTGTCACCACTATTAACTAAAAATTATTAGAGATCAAGCGGTGCAAAAAATGTAATCTCTAGCTCGGGGAATTTAAGCTGCTTATTCTATTTATAATTATTCTTATAGATATTATAAATATAGTTGAATGAGATTTGACGATCTCCTCATTTTCCTTCATGGCTGCGCTAGAAAGAAAAAAATGAAGCGTCGAAAAGCGTGAAATCCCAGTTAGTTAAGGTTTAAACAATGTTCCATAGCCGATCATTCTCGATTATTTCGATAATCTTCTACTTCTACTTTAAAGGATTACCCCTGCTTCTTGAGAGCAACACGCTGCTAATGGTTCAACTGTTACGCGTGCACGGTAGACGTACGCTCACAGCCGTAATCGTCGATGTTAATAGCCCTAGCTAAAAAAGGCCAACACAACGCTACCACTAATCCGCGGACAAGGAAAAAGACAGACGAGGTTATTTTTCTTCCGGGTGTATTACAAGTCTATCAAAGCCCTATCGTCGGTACACTACGACAATCGTGGATAGAAGAGGAGAGATGGGGGAAGAGAGGGGGCAGAGGGTGAAAAGGGCGCGCGAGAGAGACGGAAGAGGGGACACGTTTCGAATATAAGCCTAGATTCCGGTCCAGGGTACCGCGGTATGCATAGAGAAGGGAGATGTTTGGAGAGGGTTGGAGTCTATTATTCACCGCGCTTTTTATGCTCCCCATCTCCCGCTCTGCTCCCCTCCCCTCTCTCTTTCTCTCTCGCTCTCTCCTCGTGCTATTCCCCCTTCTCTACTTCAGCCCTGTCAAACTGTCGGCCAAATTCAATCCTATGCAGTCGTTCTCATTGCGTACTTTTTCCAGTTGTAAACTCCGTTTTTACACGCGGACTTATTTGATCAGTTCTACATTAACTACGCTGGTTTGACACAAGTGTGAAATAGATTTGCAAAACTTTTATTTTACTGTTTCTCCTTGTACGCTCCCTATTTTATTATACTCGAAATTGTACGAATGATTACACACACAAGAATGGTTATCAATCACCACCTTAAACTATCAAATTGAGATAAAAGGAGATAAAAATTTAATAGATATTAAATTTTTAATAAAACGAGTAATTGCAATAAAATAAGTAACTGCAAGAAAACTATGAAGAAGATAATAAATGTGTTATATGTAGAAGTCGTAAGTAACAAAAGTGCAGTTGACGTGGTCGTACAAATAATTAATGTAAAAATTAACTGATCGTGAGTGTAACTTTAGCAGAAAATTTTTACTGGATAATTATCTCCTATTAATTATTAAATAATAGCATTATATATATTTGTAAATTGTATCGCGTACAATAATTAAACAAATTGATGTGTCGCTTTGTTTAATGAATCGAAGATCGTATTTTCTTTTTCGGGCGTTCAAGTCGCGATTTTCTATAACACCAGGTACATCCATTCTTACAATTTCCAGAGATCTTCTGGCACGGTGTAAGTGAGCACCCCTGGCGGCGTCCTCCAATAAAGCCACCCCTGTCGTTGCGTGTAATCACCCTTAAACACTCCAACGCCCCGGTCTAACCCCGTCGTACTACGATACAATACTAATGTGTTACAAATAACATCCCAAACACGAGGCGATTTCACTTTTACAATGAGACTAAACGGCTCGTCGTAACGCCGTTCACGGATCCGCCACGGATCGTCCGTTTGTTGTTCTCGAGTGGTACCTCGCGTCGCACAATAATTTCGTTAGATGATCCTTAGATCGTAAGACTACGAGAGCTTTTGTCATAAAGTCACAAAATTTTCAGTGTCCACTGAGAAAAACGAGTTATTGAAACGACTAAATACGTTTAGTTGGCAGTATTTCTTCAGTTCAAATATATATGTTTGTAAGTTAGACACACAGTGATTCATCGAAACATATATTTTTATGAATCGACGAATATTTTTACGAATTGACGAAGTTGAATCAATAAATGAAAGAAAAAATGGAATATTTCTTGATTCAACACTTTTTTCCTCAGTGCAGAAGCGAATACCTTCTCGTTTCGTACATCACTCTATCACTTGACAAATAATTGCAGGGATACTAAAAATATCTAAAATTTTAATTATTTCATAATGACATTTTACTCGCAGAGAAATCTAACGTCCCGTTTTCTCATCTCTAATTACTATCACATTTGAAAAGTCAAGAATTCAATTCATTTCAACGCACAACAATAAAATCGTTAAACGTACAATATTTTTCCCTTAAACTCCGGCTTGCAACAAAGTTGTAATCATTTTAGCGCACAAATTGGAGCGCGCGTCGGGTATTTAATAATTCTTAGAAAATCAGTCACAGTGCGCAGTACGCGAACAACGCTTTCGGGCAGCGCGTGCGGGGCGGAAATCGGGAGGGCGGCGTGAATGAGAGACCGCGCAGAAATTCGACAAATTAGCCGTATGGTCCGCGTATTTTGACACCGTGCCCACATTGTCTGGCTCGGTCGTTGTATTTTCTCGCTATACACGCTCTCGCGGCGACGAGATCGGCTCCGAGTGAATGCATCTTTTGTGCAGGAAGCTATTTACCAGACAATATGTTTGTGCCCAAAACGAGGCTTTCAAACGGATCTTTCCGCGTATGCGCGCGAGCTTTTGTCATTTTGTGCACAGTTCGGAGGAAAGCTCCGTGAAGTGGCCGATCAGAACGATGATGACTTTCCCGGGTCGCCCCTTTCTCCTCGTTCGCCGAGATACGCGTACACGAATAACATATCTTTTTAATCTGCTGCCAGGCCGGATCCGACGCTATACACGCTCCCTATTTGCATTCTTTTGCTCGCGCTATATAACGACAGCAAGGAAACGATAGTAAGAAAAGAAACATTTAGTTAACTCTGGTTAGCGTTAACAAGGAAGTCGAAGGAGACTCGAAGAGCGAATTAGACCCGGGGAACTGGATCGCGACGCGCGCGAGCATTTAACACTATTAAGTCACGTCTGTGCATTCGAAATTACGCTGCGTCGTGCATTCACAGTAGCGACGCGCCATCGTTTCGCGTTTCGTGGCTGTGTGCTCTGCCGCATACAATCCCGGTGACTGTACCGCAATTAAGACTGCTCGTTTATAGAGACACTCATCAGAGTCTGGCCAATGCGCCACTTTCAGTGGGGATGAGGGGATCCCCTTCCCTCCCTTGCTTCCTCTCACTTTCCATCTCTTTCTCTCTTTCCGTGGATTACTTTCAGTGAAATGAAATTGACATAAAATACCGTTTACATTGGATTGCGTGAACAACTAAATAGAACAAAATCACGTGCTCGTTGCTAATTATATCGCAAATGTAATATTTATGATTCCGTATCGTCAGCTTCTGAGATATATAATAATTAACAGTGCAGCAAAGACAAATCGCATTTTATAGTAATCAGCTCCAACTGTAGCATTTACTTTTGTCGCTCCCTTAAAATTGTACTGTATTTCTTTCAAGTTAATTTCTCGCAAGTCAATGTAATTTTCCGTAACGTTTAGCGCTTCACCACATACGCCGTTCTGCAAAGTGCCATTACGTTCTAAGACATTTCTGACAAACGATTCTAATTTCCACCGTCGCTTCTTTCCGACGGGGAAACAGCGGGGAAAAAGCGAAAATACGGGGAAGAGGGGAAAAAAGTCCCGGCGGTGGATAAAAAAAAAAGCGAGCGAGATATAAAAGAAACACGCTCGCGACCGTAAGTGCGCTGCACGTGAAAATCCGTCGCCGATGTAATAACTCTAATAACTCGTAATAAAGCCCGGGTGGAGTCGTATTAGCGTCAGGAGCACGCGTGGGCGCACAAAGGGCGGCCGCCCTCGACAAACACTGTGACTTTTGATGATTATTAACTTCATGGGCCAGCCACGGTCGACCGGGAGATGGGTATGCAGAGGAGGAAAGGACCGGAGTGGTGGGAAAGGACGGGGACGGGGTGGAGGCGAAGGGTGTAGGCCGTAGACAGTAATCTGTTACCCCGGAGGCTTTCTGGTCCCGGTTGAAGCCTCCCCTCTTCCTATCTTTCTCTTTCTCTCCCTCCCGTCCCCCTCCCTCGCTTCCTCTCTCTCCATGGCCCTTCCTTCTACCTTCCACGTGCCCGCCCTTCGTGGCTCTTCGCTCGTACTTCTGCCCCTACCTCTGCCCGACGCCTGGGAACCAAATTAATAGTTGGTTCTGCCTGGATATATCTCGAATTCGTTGTATTCCCCGGCGAGAGAGTGACCCCGAGCTTCCCTTCCTTCCTTCCTTCTCTCCACGTGAATACACGTTGCGCGTGGGCTCTGCCGACGTGTGTGTGTGTGTGTGCGTTTGTCGGTCTCTTCTCCGGCTGCGTTTGACATCGGTTACTCGTTAAAGGGCCGCGAGATGCCTCGATAAAGCGGGGGCTCTTTCGTAGTCGAATGGCTTTAATCAAACGGGATTTGGAAATTGATAATTGGCACGATCTCTCTACGTCAGGGCTCCGTTTGAGAGAGAACTTTTAACGGGATCGAGCGCTCCGGTGCCAGGCATTTCCCGAGATATACAACTTTACACCTTTCGCAGAGTCGTGGCACGGTGGCGCAGCTCGTATCAAATTTACTTGGTCGCTTTGCGACAAATGTAACACGGATTATTCGCGTGGGGGACAAGAATTTCCGTTAATCGCCGTCAGATTATTTGCAATTAATCGTATCGATCGATTAAATGGCATTTGATAAAATTACCAAGAGAAGAATCTTTCAAGAATCCGTTTTCATGTTATCCTTTTACGTTTATCATCGTATTCCGGGCGATTTTAACTTAATACTTCTAGCATTTATAAAATTTTCATTTTCCATTCATTCATTTTCTGTGGAATTAGTGGCAAAGATCGTTGATTTCTCTTTCGACGCCAGACATGGCAACGATAAACGATATTAGGAACCGCCCGAGATGGACGTCTTTATCCGCCTGGACAATTCGTCTTATCTTTATCACAGTATCTCCGCGCGAACACGGCGGTTTAACGTTACTAATCCTACGGCCGCTATTGCTGTGCACGCGTGGGTACCGGGACGGGAGGATACCTGCGCGATCCTCCACGACTCGAAATCTCAAACTGTTGAAACGGATATATTTTCACGGGGTGACATTCATCCCCGCCTAATGTAGAGGCTCGCCCGGGCTGCCTTTGTAAGGGATCCCACCACGGGCTGCATTCTGCATCTATGCGCTTGCAGCGGCGAGAAATCCGATCTTAGAGCACCGTGGAAAAAAAGAGAGACGAGCCAATAAGGTCGGACGTGGGTATCCCGCCGGGGGCGAGCGGGAGGAGAGTCGCTGCCGGCTCTGAAGGTACCCCGATGGAACTGAATACGTTTGTACCTGGGCCCGCGACAATGGCCGCCGTAATTCGATTACAAGGACCGCCAGCTAATTGTTAATTGCCGGCCTCAGGACCGATAGAATGCCGACAACGGCTTCATAATGTTATACGCGATATTAAAACGAGCAGGCACGTACCGAATGTACCGCGTGGCCTACATGGAAGCTACTCCGCCCACTCGTGGCACAGAAAGAGGCAGCGAGTAGTCAAGGAGGCCCCTCCGTGGGAAATCCTTTCCTATTTTCCCTTGTCTTATTAATCCTTAATTAGCGTGGTACGTCTTCCGCACGGTGGTTTTACGTTCGTCAAATCTAAAGAATGAATTGTTCCTCCTGTCAGATGCAATTGTCTAGCTTGAATGTTTAAAAGAATACCAGCTTCCTTCATTGAGGGTCGGTTGTTCCAACCTCTTGGTAAGCTAACTAATAGTTAAATTATATGTCTATCTATATATAGCGAACATAGACATATAATTTAACTAGTAGTTAGCTTACCAAGAGGTTGGAAAAACCAGCCGTCAGTCTCGTAAAATGTAAAGAAAGTCTTTCGTAAAATTTACAGAAAGTAAAATCTAAAAAATGATTGTTCCTCCTGTCAGGTACAATTATCTGTGGCTTGAATGTTTAAAAGAATACCAGCTTTCTTCATTGAGTCTCGAATCAAAACGTCGGGTCCGTTAAGTGTACTTTTAAGTAAATGTTTTACGCGTTTGTATTGGAATTTGTAAAGGGGTAAAATTTCACATTTCCTCAGACTTTACGCTGTCCCCTTCTGCGAACATTTATCGAAAATATCTAATCGTACACTGATGTAAATTGTAATGGCTTCCGGGTGGATTGATGCTGCTAAGGAAAGCGATAAGATTTCATTGAGTTATGTTTAAACTTGTAGAGTCAAACAGCACTTTACAATGTAATACGTACGACACGTATGTACATCTTTAAGGACGAAATCAACAAGCAGATAATGTGCCATCTTCTTGACAAATATTCTCGATTAGATCTTTGTTCTAATCGTTTTAGTAATTTGCGCGAACAAATGGTACGGGGACCAACACGCTTTCCTCTCCAGACACTTTTCGTGCTTATCGGCGATAGCTACGGCGCGTGCACCCTTAGTGTTTAACAGCTAATCTGCCAAATGAAGTGTTTTTGTGTTTAAGCACAACACTTCGTCTCAATAGAGGAGCAAAACCGCCCTCGGGAAAAGGGTTGCTCCGACATGATTGATGCTCGAGGGGGCAGGGCGAGGGTCTCCCAACCCTTTTTAGTCAAGCGCTAAACGGAGTGCTTAATTGAGCCACAGACCTCAGAACCTTGGACAGCTAATCTTCCGAAGACATCTACGGGAACGGCGGACGCCGGGCGTCTTCCTTGCCGTCGACTTAACCTTCGGCTTTATTTGCTACGAACGTTTTAAGGTTTTCGTCAAGTGATCGAAACACCGAAACTTCATTAGATTTTACCACCGCCGCGCACGCTTGCTTTGACTTTCACTGGTCAAACCGACGTTTCTTCGCATGAATAACTTGGAAAATAAATGGTACAATTTTCACACTTTCGATGAGACTTTTGCGCGTTTCTCCCCCTTTAAATTACTTTTATTTCTTTCATTCTTGATATTCCAACATTCCTCTGCGTGTGTCTTGATTATTGCAATATTTTGTTTATTACAAAGGTGCAAATGTTATTTATCGAGTTGACATAATAGGAAGCTGATGAATGTTACGCGAGACAATAGACACGTAACGAGCTATCGCCTGAAGGCTCGCGACTTTTAATCTCAGATCCCATGCTATTCGCTATCTAATTTCGTCTATGTCCCCAGATAGATTTTTCATCGCGTGTACCCTCCTCGATTGAAACCGCCCTTCGCGTCAGGCCGCAACAAGGTGGTGTGCGTGCGCGCGCACGTATATGTGTGCATGTGCGCACGTGCGCACGCGAGCGTGTGTACGTGTACGCGAGGAACGAAAGGACGAACACTGCCCCGTAATGGAGTTTCCAAATATTCGGGGAGCCCTCGCTCAATTTCGAACAATTTGCATTTAGGGTGAAGTGCAATTAATAGAAGCGGGGTGTTGTCCCGCGCCATTCCACGCCTATTAACACTATATTCCGCGGGAGTTTAGCATATCGAGGGTGCAATATTGAGTTACGCGACAGTAATTATAATACTCGTTAGACGGCGCTCAGCGACAGAGTTCGTTCTCTCCGCGGTCTGCGAGGATCGAAGGACGTGTTTCCTCCTCCTCAGGCTCGGGGGAGGCGGGAGGGAGGTGGGCTTCTGGCAGTCTGCTACGGGAGAACGTGGCGAAAGTCTCAAACAACGTGCCGCCATATTTTGTCGGCTGTACTAACGATTTCTATTTAATTACAGTCAGTGTTTCCACTGCGCTGCGAGTATTGTTGCGCCGGCAATTACCGCTGGATTCATTCTCAACCGTCGCTGCGTTTCTAACGACAGGAGAAGTTCCGCGACGCGCTTAACAGGGATATTTGTTAAGGTTTATTAAACTGTATTTTATCTCGTTGAACATTTTCGCTCCACTTTTCTCATCTCCCTTCTCGAATAAGAAAAATAGAAAGAATCCTGTCTCGCGTCGATACGCGAGAGATAGAAGAAGTTTTCAATACGAAACAATCGGTTAGACACGAGCTGTCAAGTACAAACTTTACTTTACTTGGCGAGATCTTATCACGTGTGTGATAAAAAGGCGCGTTACATGGAAACGGTATACTCGTCGCTAAAACGATTCGGCAAATTGCGACGATCGCGTGGCGACGCTACGAGTCGGCAATCGAGCCGACGAATCCACACAATGGTCCCGCACAATTTCTGGATCCGCGCAATTTCGTACGCCTCGGAAGCCAATCGCGTCCCGCCGTCTGATTTATTCTCACGCGTTTGTCACGGTGACTCGATTACGCGATCGCGCGACGTTTCCGACCGCGTGTGCTCTCTTCCTCCCTCGAGGGTCGAGGAGCCCGAAGGAACGACGGAGCCCGTCCCTTTTATTTTTTTGTCCCTCTCCTGCGGGCGCCCTCCGTCGCGCGAGCGCGCGCGCGGGGCAGGTGTCGCCGCTCCCACGATCTTCGCTATTTCCCGCCGGGCCATTTTCTCCGCTCGCGGGCTTTTCGCGCCTAGCGCCGGGCCATTATCTTATTTTCCGCCTGGAAACATCGCACCCACAAGAAAAACGATCCCGCCGAGTAGGTGGCCCCGGAGGGGGCGCGGGGCGGGCGTAAAGGGCGGCTATCGGACCGGGGGAGATCGGGGAAGTGCTTTCGCGTAATAACATTTGTATCCGCGAGCGCCTTTCCTCTCTGATATCGAGCCGGGTGTTTTATCCCCGGCTAACGCGAGAATCTCCCTGACCCGGCGGAATTCCCCGTGTCGGAATTAGAGAGGCGCGTTATTGGCGCCATTACCGTCGGGCAAGAAGCAAGTCTCCCGTCGGCGGGCGCGATAAGGGATGAGTGGTGAAACGGGAGACGCCGCTTGGAACCTTCCTTGATGTAATTAGCGATGAGCATAACGAGGCTTTACGACTTCACACATGCATTCTCTCTCTCTCCCCTTTTCTCCCTCCCTCCCTAAGATAAAGAGTTGTGAGCAAATAGAGCAGATTAAGCGAACGTTGAAAAAGTATATTATAAAGAATGCAAATTAATGTATACTACAAATAGCTGAGAAAGTCAATAAAGACCAATTAATCAAACAATCTCTCTCTCTCTCTCTCTCCCTCCCTCCCCCCTTCACTGTCTCACCCCTGTCCCTTCGCGTCTCTCCCTGTTCCTCCTTGTCTTTCCGCGTCTCTCCTTATCTCTCCGCGTCTCTCCCTATCTCTCCGCGTCTCTCCCTGTCTCTCCCTGTCTTTCCGCGTCTCTTCGCGTCTCTCCCTGTCTCTCCCTGTCTCTCCGCGTCTCTCCCTGACTCTCTGCGTCTCTCCCTGTCTCTCCGCGTCTCTCCGCGTTTCTCCTTGTCTCTCCACGTCTCTCCCTCCCCCCTCTCTCTCTAGCGGTGACTTTTTAAAATGTTTATAATTATTGTTGAACGGCAGAATTGAATAAATAATTTGATCAGTCGTATGATAATTTTTTAAGACGTCTATGGGCTGTTTCTATGCAATTGCTACTTTCTTTACGATCTTTGTAAATAAATGTTTCTTTAAACAATGTATCAAGCTCCTTTTGTATCACTTTTCAACACCGTCTGGGCGCATCTGCTGGGAAACTCGCGCGATTTTGAGATGTAACTCACACATATATCCCCAGGTTCGTTTGCATTTGTTACAGGTCTAGGGTAATATTTCATTTGTCGTAATTCCCAAGTATTGACCGGCCACAAAATAGAAAATTTTAAGAGACTGGAGAACTTTTCTGTCCCGCAACAAATTGACAGACTCGAACAATTTGTCGCGCGACAAAACGACACGAACGGCACCCTCACGCTATATCACGAAAGAACAATATTTGTCTACTTCGTGCGATATGTTTGGAGATTATTGACCGCTCCGTTTACGCGAACATTAGTTTGATTTATGGATTACGGTCGGCAACAGATTCAGGTGCCATTAGTCGACCGTGACCTCGTGCGAGAATTCTCACCGCGCGTTGCGTGGCAAACAGGTTTATGGCGCTCGCGTATGGGTATTAATATCGCGGCGAAAGCCCACTGGTCTCGGTTGGTTGACGTTATGCGAGGGGGTACGTGTAACCGTGGGGGATCACTTAATCCGCTTGGCGTGGCCCTCGCGGAAAATTGCGGCTATTCATTCGCAGAAAGAAGTTAAGGAAACGCGCGCGCATACTTGAGCAAATAGATGCGCAATTCGATCTCAATTAAAACGCCATAAAATTCGACGCGTTAAAGCGCGTAATAAAGGCTGGCGAACAGATCAAACGGAAGGAAGACAGCAATACGTGCGTGCGTGGGCGCGCGTCGCTTCTTGCTTCACCTCCCTTCGCGTCTAGCGAAGTGAAAAGTAACAGATAGGTGGATAAATAAGGAGAAACATTTCCCTTGTGCCAGACTTAATTAATAACGTTGCGTACGTTGGTGATCACTGCATTTGATATGCCGGACACAATTCAAGCATCGGCGCGCGCGCTTGTGTGTGTGCGTGTATGCGTAAGTGTGTGTGGTGTGTAAATGTGAGTGAGTGTTAACGTCACCGGCGCCGATAAATTCGCCATGCGGAAAGAGCGCGAGCAAACGCAAATTATTACTCGATTTTGCGAGCGCGGAGCGACAAAAAGTTTTAATTTTCATGAGGTGACATTTAACGTGGAAAAAAACTAAATAAATAAGCGACCCGCCCCGTCAATTTTTTAATTCTCCTCCACTCCCTCGTTCGCGGCATGTTGCATGCGCAATTGCGCTCTCGCTGCGTCGCGCCGCGTCCCGTCGCGTCCCGTTGCGTCGCGTCGCGCAGAGAAATTCGCGGCAGTAGCCATGGTTACGCCCGTTCGCCAACGGGTTGGGCGGAGGCGGCGTGCGTGACTAATTTGACACCCCGTAGATATAGGTGCGCCCCAGACAGTCACCTGCGATTCGTGCCAGGCTCGTGTCAGCGCTAACGATCACGATTCGGCCCCTAATAATCCCGAATTAAACGCTCCGATAAGCGCTTTCGCTATCGACTGTTTTGTCGGGAGAAGGACGCCGCGAGATCTCGGTAGCCACGCGAAACAATTAGTTGTGTCGGTTAGTCTTTAGATACTGGCCAGACATCAATTAATTAGCAGCTCTGTAAAAAACACGAGTCGCGATCCTGAAGTATAAAGTGCGAAGGACAAAATGGTACTTTGCATATTGAATATTTCTAAAGTACCGGCCAATAATATATCACCTTTCGATTTTTTGAGCATTGTTAATTTTAAAGTGCTCAATTGAAAAAGTCGAAAATCATGATGTATGTACCTTGTCAAATTTCATTACCCTCCGTGTGCAAGATGTACCTGTTATCAGGTGCCTGCTGTAAAATTTTGAGCACATTCAGTGCACTTCGACGAAAGTTATGCTCGGAAAATCTAAAAGTGATATCTTTTACTGTCTTAGGTACTACTATAGATTTAAAGGTTCAGCAACGGCTAAAATTTCGACAATGTTAAGCTATTTGATTTGCAAATTAATTTTAAGGATACAAATGTTACAACATACCACAATCTAGAGGCGACACCGGTAACAAGTAGTAAATTTTTTGTATAAATAATAATTACACTGTCGCCTGCGCTAGCGTAGCGAAAACGTATGTTTTCGAAATAGGGTGCGTTTGCGTTGAATACCGCTAAATATTGCAAAGTTAAATAATTTGTTTGTCGAGCGTTTAGCGCAGATGTGTGCGAATGCATGCGTCTTCGGGCGAGGTTTCCATGCCGACGTGCCGGTAAATAATGTTAAACAGCGCCGCGCGAAAGGGGTATATTCCATCTACACCCCTTTATTACGTCGGCATTGCCTCGCCGTGGTATCATTTTTCCGCCGCGAGAAGCCCTGTGCGCATTGTAACCCGCGCGAGGAGACCTGGTCACCGCCTTTGAGATATGAAGAATGCTGAAAATGATACCCAGAACCCGAGCCGCGAAGAGAACATTTCTGGGAAGAGCAAAACGTAAACGTGCGAGATTCTAACGCCAATGAATAGCTCGTCTGATCCAGAAGAAAGTTGCAGCATATCATTTCTCTTAAAAGAGTACATCGTTGCTTTTGTCTCTAACGTTTAGTTTACCTCCCATAAATCGAGCGGAATTACGGTATAGCTACAGTTACAGTAGTTACAATTAAAACTTCACACACTTCTCTGATTCAATTAAAACTTTCAGATAGACGGAGTCCTTAGTCTTATCCGATAGACGCAATTGTTTCGACATCGCGTGATAATTACCAATGATGTTTACTCGCGCTTAACGGCCGCACCGAGGAGAGATGTTAGCGATACACGCGCGTTTATTGATAAAAAAAAAATCAGTGCGCCACCGACACGGCCCGAAAATTTCCTTCCGGGATAATGCAGGAAGGTACGGAAGATCGTTTTTTTAATTGCTCTTTTGAAAGCTGTTAGAAGGCCATCGGGCAAGCCCGATATCAGCCTCGCGACCTCTCTTCGTGCCTGGGATTGCCATAGTTTCGCCGTCCCGCCGAATCGTTTTAAATTTTTCCGCGCCGTTGTGTGGGGCCATCGAAAAAAATTGTAATCGAATTGGAGTATTTTTCCAATTGGCAATCGTCGAGCGGCCGGACATGGAACGATGAGCATCCAACCGCGTCCTCTCTCGCTCGCTTTATTCATCCCCCCCTCCTCTCTCTCTCTCTCTCTTTCTCTCTCTGCTCGAGACCCTCCCTCGCTCCTCCACCCCCTTGCTCAGTACCGAATTAGTTGGCCTACCGCGAAAAATCAATCTCTCCGTTTTTTCCGCCTGCCTGGTAGATTCGTCGACAACACCACCGTCGATTCCACTGTCCGCAGTCAAAGCAAAAATTTGCAGATACCAACGACTCCCTCCCCCCCCCCCCCTCACCCTCTCATCCATACGGACATATCGTCGCGTTTTACTCCTACAAAGTGCTCCGTAAACCTTACACGTAAACTTTTAGAATGGTATTGTTTGTACGGTGCCTCATGAAGCTGACCAAACGCGTTATCTACGACTAACTGATTCGAAAGGGGGCAATCGACGCGAAAACGGTCTCCCGATATCAACAAAATATCCATGATCTCTTACAGATATTCACATTCTCGATTTTAAAAAGAAATTCTTGACAACGGTACCATTTTAGTTTCGCGTGAGTCCCTGTGTCTATGTATAATAAGTATAATGTATAAAAAATACACACACACATACATATATTTAAAATTTTCATCATCTTCCTTTTCGATTTTCATAGCTTCATTAATCGACTTATTTATAAAGCTACTAATATACGGTTGCACTTTCTTCTCCGTGATACAGAAGGAAATAAAAAAAAAATGGAATAGTGTCGAACGATAAAAATAATGTTCTTTGTTGAAACAAACTTGTTATACCGAAGCCGCAGGACTGTTCTTTTAAACTTCTAAAGTTGCGGCTGCGAGACGATAAAGCGCGCGGATGTCGTATTTATCAAAACGCACGGGGAACACGAATTACTCGCCGAAATAAAGTCGACACCGGCACGCGAGGTACTAATTCCTCAGTGAGAGCCGGTAGCCGCCGAAGTGCAATCGACTCTGTGCAACGGGCACAGAATTCTGCTTTCATTGAAAACGTCGAACAGGACGGTGAGTTTTCACCCCAAACGGCTCATTTTTTCCCTCCTGCCTTTCTATCATTGAAGTCTTCAAGATGAAATGTTATTCTGTAACGAGTGGAACTAAAGAAAAATTTATTTCGATGTTATTCTCCATTTACAATCGAGCTTCAGCTTATTTAATGGAACGTGCTTACGACAGTGGACGATAGATTTTTATAAATTTAAAAAACGAGTCTTTCCAAGTAAGGGATTAGTTTCTCAATTAGGATTTTGAATGTTCGCGTTCAAACTCTGCTTATTGGCGGAACCGTCCCATCGACATCGCGCTCTTGCGCGTTACGTGACAAACTTTTTAAAAGGTCTGCAGGTGTGCTTCCTGCCGGGGTTAATTCCGGTAAGTGTTTCCACCGAAACGCCCGGGCTCGGTATCGATTTCGGGCAAGTCGGCCGGCAAATCGCCGAATTAGTCGACTATCGTTTATTTTTTCGACGTGGCTCTCTCGCGATCGCGTGACAGGCGAGTAATGCGCGCGGGCTCGCCCCGACAATGGGTCCATAATAATATAATAGATCGCCGTTGTAGTTTCGTCGGCGTTTTGGCACACGAAAACCGATAAAAAGCGAGACTCGAAACGGAAATGACTTTTAGTGCTACGCTGAAATTAGATTATCATCGTACGAGGAGACATTACGGCTAAGGGAATATGAATGCCATTTTCCAACGTTACTAACGTGTCGCAAGAAGAAAATATCGTGCAATATTGGATATTAATTTAAGTTCCTTTAATTTTAACACAACATGATAACACATTTTTAAAAAGAGTGATATCCTGTCTAGATCGGTAAGCCAGAAAAATCGGCAGTTCAATTACACGAAACCGTCAGCTGTATCGTTATTACCATAACTGTAACTTTTCAGATTTTAGACACCTTTCAGTTGTCGCGGAACGAACAATTCGCCGAGAATATCGAGAACAACGTTGGCCGGATTTGTTTCGCAGAATCTCACAGAACCCATCGCGCGAGAGAGAAACGCTCCTTGATAAACGATCGTGCGAGGAAGTGCGGGATTCTGGAAGAAAATTTTTACTGTGCGATAAAAATGGAAAAGAGGCAGAGAGAGAGAGAGAGAGAGAGAGAGACGCGGAGAGACAGGGAGAGACGCGAAGAGATAGGGAGAGTCGAGGAGAGACGCAGCGAGACAGGGAGAGACGCGGAGAGACGTGGAGAGA
>NW_011967236.1:3052150-3107292 GCF_000949405.1 Vollenhovia emeryi | reverse complement strand
TGCGGAGAGACACGAAGAGACAGGGAGAGACAGGGAGAGACGGGGAGAAATAGGGAGAGACGCGGAGAGACAGGGAGAGACGCGTAAAGTCACGGAAAGATGCGGAGAGACGCGGAAAGTTGCGGAGAGACAGGGAGAGACGCGGAGAAGCTGGGAGAAACAGCGGGGAGGAGAGAGAGAGAGAGGGGGGGGGGTCGTGAAGCTATGTAAACGCGGGGATTCGCGACGAGGTCGGGGGCGTCGGCGCGCAGTCGAAGAATCGAAGCTACAAAACGGTTAGTAATTTACGAGCGAGCCCGCTCGTAAATCTAACCGAGTGAAGTTGCATTACCCAATTCCATTTATCTCTTTGAAAAGATGCGGCTTCCCGTATAATTCCCCGAGCTTTTATTCCCTTTTACATTTTCTGCAATCTATTTTTCGATTTAGTACACAAACAAACATTACGCGCGATTTAAAGCTAAACCATTTGCCCATTAATTGATCCGGGCGAAATATTTTTGTCGCAGCGTATAAAATAATGTACTTTTAACGAATAACAAACACAGCAGGTGTTTAAAACCGTGCGCGTTACATTCTTTTAAAATCCGCCGTCCCCGTTCCATCGGGCAAAATTGAAATAAAAACAGATCCTATTACAAATTCTACAAAAATGTTGGCTAAAATGTCGCGCGGCAAATATACAACAGTAATTGTTATTAAAGTTTTATTATGTGCGTATGGGCGTCGCATATCAGTAAACAAAACTTGAAATCGGTTCCATGGGCGTGTGGGACGTGCGATTCTCCTCCCTGTCACGGGCTGCGCGATAATTTTAAAATGTTACGGAATCACCGACTTAAGATTAATCAATTCGGACTGTTTGCACTCCCGTGACGCCCGTGCGTAACGCAATTTCGCGTATTCCAAAAGCGATGACGATTACGACGACGAGAGCGGGGCGCGTTAACTTACGCGTGACCTGCTCGCGCGCGCACGTGTGCACCACCGGATCGGGGAAAAGCTGGAAAACGCGCGCGGCGCTTTTCCGATGACAATCAGACCGCAGCGACCGCCGACGGAATCCCGTCCGCGTTCCGCCACGCCCAATAAAAACCCCCCCTCCGTCCCCAGCCCCGTTTTCTACCCCAGCCCATCCCCGTCCCTTCGAAACCATCTCGTCGAGCGGCCTAATAAATCCGACAGACGGGATTGGCGTGCGCTATCAATTAAAAATGATGAAACCGAACGGCGCGGCGCGCGGCTCGCCGCGGCCGGGCGAGCGGATAGAGCCCAGCCCCGCGCTTGCATCGCGAGCAAAGCTGATTCCACAACCGCCTTGTCCGCTCTGGCGTAATAAGCTTAAGCGATTAGGTATACCTCGGGGGCGGCCTGAGACGGTTGCGGTGCCACGGTTAGCGAGAGCAGGCCGGGGGTGGTGAAAATAAACGAGAGAACAAGACGCGCGCGGACCGTGCGGACCCGTGCTTCGAAACACTGGGGAAAAAAGCCCGCTCCTCGCGAGAAGACGAAGCGCGAGCGTGTCGGCAGCTCACGGTGGGTTTTAAACGCAATTTAAATTTTTAATTGCGAGTCCGTCGACCCCGGAGGAACGACGCCTCCCCCGCCCCTCGCGCGGCACGTTGACGTTTTGTTTCCAGAGGGCAGGTCCGCGTGTTTGCTAAAAAAATTTTTTTCCCCCGAATTTCCCCGACGCTGACTGGACAAGTGTATTCTTGTACGTAGCCCCTTGGGCAGGGCGAGAAATCGAATTCTAGAGTGTCTTAAAGCTTCGTATGAATAACAGCGTACTCGAGTCGCGTGTGAATACACTTTGACTATTATGTCATTCATTACAACTTATATACCCTGGCTGAGGTAATATTTTTTTCGCAATAAATTTATAATATGAATTATTTAGACACTTACATCCTGCCACGGCTTTGTCGTCCTTAATCCTTCGAATTTGTGTTTATCACGCGTGAGCCTTATGGAGTTTATTAATTGTAATTATAATTTGTGTCGAATAAATTAATGCCTATTTGTTACATCACCCGAGCGAGATGAAAAGATTACGAGTAACACACATACGTTGTACGGGCTTCGTAATAACGCATTGTTTCTTTATACAGTTCATTATTTTTGTAAACAGTTTCTTACTGTTGGAGTAGCGATTTTTCAAATAGCGAGTCTCGAATATGCAAAGACAATTAGGATTTCTTTTTCTGTGTCTCACGGAAATGCAAGTATGTCGTATCGCAAGCGTTCGTGAAAGAATTTACAAAATAATTTTATTTTTACAATAAGCCGACACATTATAATTACAGTCGCGCCGTAATGTTTCTGTACCTACTTAGCTTCTACTGCTAATTATCTGCCTATCGTCTATACAACGCAGAAAAGTAGGAGAGAGAGAGAGAGAGAGAGATAAATTATGGAGCAACTTTGTTACTGGGACGACGTGCTTATCTCGCGATATAAACTGCTTGTTAATTGCGACAATGAAAGCTCCAGCTTTCTGAGAGACAGACGGCTCATGCCTCGCCTACTTCCAAGCCGCCGTTGCACCCTTCTTAACGGCCATCTATAGGCCACTTAAGGCGCGAAGATAATTCCTACGTTTCTCGCATTGCGTGTTTAATGGTAACTCTAACGAGCCGAATGCCCGCGACACTACGAATTAGCGTGGTCGCCTCGATAAAACCCTAATTGCAATCGACGCGTAATCTTAACCATCGCTGGCAGGCGAGAGAGCCAGCCCTTCGCGGCAGTGGAGACTTAAGGCGGGCGCCCGGTAAAAATCAATTCCGCGTTCGAGGAGGTAGAAAGAAAAAGCAGGTGCTCGTAAGGCTGCCGGCCGGGTTATTATCCTATGTTGCCGAGAGCCCCGCCCAATAGCGTAACAAAGTGGCGATGCTGACGAGGCCTGTACCGAGGTCTCTTACGGGCCCTCTCTCTCCCTCTCTCTCTGCCCCCTTTTAGACCCTTATCTCTTTGAGCAAAAAACAAGTTTGTAAGAAGCTCGTAAAGATAATTATTGTTATCACTCTCCCATTGGGATTTGTAAGTGCACTAACCCGGAAATTGATTATTAAAATACATACTTAATAATTGCTCTCCCCTCCCCTTCTTATCATTTGATTGCGTCTGTTTTACAATGCGCTTCGCTTTTACTGGCCGAGAACGTTTCAATTCTCGCGCGAGATTAGAATAAAAAAAGCGTGCGATAACGTGGATATGGGACCGGAGGACCGTACGCGATGGTCCTGGACGGACCATCGGAGCCACGGTAGCTGCGCCACTGGGCCCCGGCGTGTACTACGTGCCGCTCGGCAAGCGTGCCCCCGGGAGCCTAATCGATGCGTCGTCGCACGCGACTGCGTGCTTTTATCGCTGTCACGCACATAATTAATTTAATTTAGTCTAATACGTTGGCCCAGCGCGCCAGGCAGCGATTGTCGTTCCGATTGTTTGCACGGAAACGCCAACGTTAACCCCCCCCGGCCGGTTCGCCGAACACGATATTCGTATCCGTCAAATTTCGGCTGAGGAAGAATAAATCCTACTCTATCGTGCGCCGCGGGTCGCACGCGCAAATTCATACCGCCTTCGCGTCTAACAATAAGTACGAGAGAAACGTTTGTAGCACCCGTACTTTGCGCACGAGATTATTTACGTACCTAATTGCAATAAATCTTTCGGTATCTCGGTAGTCCTGCTTTACATCAAAATGTATATTTCATGCTACATTTTATTATGCAACGATGGTCAGTCCGTTCCCGTTCACCACAATTATCAAAGCATTTTCTGGTATTAGAGGAAAGTCCTCTATTATGAGATATAGGCTTCTAATACGAGATGGCAAGTTTTCAACATGAAAATTTTATCGC
The DNA here is from genome assembly GCF_000949405.1 of Vollenhovia emeryi. Taxonomy (NCBI): domain Eukaryota; kingdom Metazoa; phylum Arthropoda; class Insecta; order Hymenoptera; family Formicidae; genus Vollenhovia; species Vollenhovia emeryi. The sequence goes on along the minus strand of NW_011967236.1, from coordinate 3,103,423 downwards.
AAATCTTTATTCACACCGATTACACGATCTAACAATGAGTCTTCCATTAAACCGATTTCACTCCAAGGGCAATAAATGAACGATAAAACCGATAGATGGTGTCTATTAATTTAGCAGAAACCCCGCTATCTCGTACCAGGAGCTTGTCTCATAATAGGGAACTTTTCTCTAGCTGTGGAGAAGAGACGCGATAGGAAATAGTCGTCGTGATATTAAGACCCTAAAAGGGTTTGTCTGTACGCGTGTAGAGGCAAGAGGCAATTTATAAATCTATTAAGCGTTCTCAGGGGGATATAAAATGATTTCTCGCGAAAAGGGAGGGGATATAAAAGATCTCTCAACGTGTTTCCGTCTCCTCCTCCGCTCCGTAAAAGGAAAAGATATTTTTCAATCGAGCGTCATCACTTTTAAGTTCGAAAGAGCGCTCGCTTCACTCTCGAACACGCTACAAGTCGCAGGAAGGAAACGTTACCTCCTCCTCCCTGCCGACCCTGCCGACTTCGCTCGGCGAGTGACTCACCTGAACACGAACTTCCGGGAGGTTGACCTTCATGGCGAGCTCCTCCCTGGAGTAGACGTCCGGGTAGTGGGACTTCTCGAACGCTCTCTCGAGCTCGTGCAGCTGGTAGGTCGTGAAGGTTGTCCGGTTGCGACGGTGCTTCTTCTTGCCTCCGTTGCCGTTTATGTCCTCCCCGCAGCCCGCGCCGAGCTCCTCGTCGCTGCCGCCGCCGGTGGAGTTGCAGCTGTTCTCACCTGGAACACCGCGACAGAGGGAGAGAGTGGTCAGGTCTCCTCGGAAACGGTCGTTACGGGTAATAGGAGCGGTAATGGTGATCGATTTATCCGGAGTCGCAGCTATTACCCCCATTATGCGCGCATAATAGTAGCTATTAGAAGTGCTGCAACGCGTGGCCGCGCGGAAACGCGTTAACGCGCGTACGAGTGAATTCGGCCGTGCGATTTAAAGCGCCACTCGCGCCTGGATTTCTTTCCCTTCTTTCTGTTTTTTTCTCCTTTTGCGCGATCGAGCGAAATACGACGCGTTACGCTTCGTTGAATGTAAAAGAGACTACGAGGATTAATTAGGGTATTTGACGTTTAATGTATGCGATGCTTAAGGAGAACGGAAGGACGCCAGTTACGGTTCGACGGGTGGATTACTTTTCTCGGCGAGCGAGAACGTACGGTATCGGTTGTCATATTTCCTTTATATGAAGGTACAATATAATCTCGCGGCGAACTTGCAAAAATAAAATGTAAATCAGCGCACGATGCACCATTATGAACGTTGATGAACCTTCTTCCCACATGATTTCGCCGGATAACGAAGTGGATGAACTAAATTGCTATTTTTTCTTCCGTCAATGATTTGAAATAAATAAAAGACACTTCCCTCTCTTTACGGTATTAACGCGAGAGTGGAAGATTGGATATTGGAGAACAAAGCTGCTGGCGAAGCATTTACGTTTGGAAAAATGTTATAAAATACCGTAAAATATTTTCTTTCTTTCTAACGATATTTCTTTCAACGTTTAATCAGACACTTGAAACATTTTTTTTTAAAATAAACACGTTACAAAATGCAGGTTTCTGTGTCGTCGAATAAGGAAGAAATTATACATGTGCAGTGTATAAACAAATAATGAAAGAGAAAATAGCGTAATTGTCGAAATAATAACTGTGTTATGGTTGCTATGAAACAATTGATGAAATAAATTTGTTAAAACCCTATAATTCCGCTGCGGATAGAAATAGGCAGGACAAGTCTGCGTATTACGATTGAGGTATAAAACGAGTAGAGTCGGAAACGTTCTCGTTTCCAGGTGTTCGAGGGAAGGATGTCCCGGAATCATCTAATCGTTGGCGAGATAAACGGGAGCATCGGCGTAAGTGCGCGTCGACACGCACCCCTTTTTATACCGAGTGACACGTTGCATTCGTGTAACTGGGCTCTATCGTTTCGTCACCGCTTATCCGGCGCTTTATTAAGGCGACGGCCACATCGCCACCGCCGTTATCATCGTTAACGAAAGGGTCAGCGCAGCGAAAACGACGGGGATTTATTTACGCTGCCGAACAATCACGCGATCATTTTCATTGCAAATAACGACGACGCATTCCGTCGTATTTGTGCATTTAGAAACGTGGCCGCGGCATTCGTGCTCGGTATTCCGGCCGAGGTCTAATCGATTTAAGCGCGGAATTAATTGTCCGACCGACTACGATATGCCGTGCCGGGCGCGCACTGTGCTTAATTGTTTCACTGTCAAAGCGCAGGTGCATTGTAATGAGATTTGCATTGGCGATGACAGCGCTGACGATGACATCGTGTTTGCCGTAGTCTCGGAAAGTATAAGCTTTCTTGATATGATACCGCGTATCTCTATTTAATTTATGTAACACAGGAAATGGACGTGCCATTATTTATGTCTCTAATAACTGTATCGTCAAAAATACGGTAGACAATTTAAAGACAAATTACGAATACCTTGTCGGTGAATTTTAGAGTTTGTTAGGTAGTGGAAATGTATTACACCGAAGACATTTGATTTACAATGTTAACTCTGAAATCCATATCTACTTTTAACATAACAGAAATCTGATTTCGCGTCATTTCTTCGTGCAATTACTCGATGCTCAGTTTTAAATTCAATTTTCATTTTAATTTTACCTCGCAAAGATTTTCTCTTTCGAAAACAAGTGTTGCGAGAGGGAAAAAATATTGCATCGCACGGTTTGTGGAAAGTCCGCTGCTTCGGGTAAAAATACTACTACTGTGTCTTACCGTGCACTTTTACCTACTTTCGTATAAATTACAATTTTCTTCGTAAATTACACGATCGTCGCCAGACCGTGCAATTTCGCGGATTAAATCATTAAGTGAGTAATCACTGGGTAATTTTCGAGCACTTTGCGTCGCTGTGAGAGAACTTAAGGCGCGTCAACACGCGGCACTTCCACCGAGCAATTACGCTATCTCTTTCCTTGCAAATTACACCTTTCGTTGAGGTTGATGATTGCTCGCGTCTGAACGACCAATCAGAGCTCACATTATTTTCATTTTCGAGGTAATATCGCTCGAAAAGCGGAATTTCTTCACCGTTTCCTCGTATATTAGGTTGCTAAATCAATATTAATCGTACAAGAGACTTTTTTTTATCTACCATTAAAAGATACATTATTTTAATTCGGCAAAAATTGATTCAAATTGTTATCTCTATATCAAGGATTTGCATAGCACGCGAGACATGTTGCGACAGATTTTACGAAAGCCGTCGATAAAAATTGCGCGGCGGGCAATTAAACGGCAAACAAAACTGCACTTCGATCCGCCGTTTCGCAGTCCTGTCTTGGCTCCGCTAAAGATTAATACGACTGTACGCTATTACACAATGCGGAACGCGTTGCGCTCGCTGGGCGAACTATTACGCGATCATTTTCCCTGCAAATTACATCCATCCCGGGTGCTGCGGTTACTCGTCGACGAACGCCCGATCAAACCTCGCATTATTCCCGTCCCCGAGTGTAATATCGTCCAAGAAACCGAACGGCACCACCGACGAAGAGATTGATCCTGCGGGACCGCGGTAGCAAATAGGTATTTTCCACCCTGCACCCCCCGTCGCTACTCCACCCTTCGCGTTCGCCCCCGCCGTAAATCCTAACTTCATCCCGATCGGTCCTGTAGACGTACCGATCAGGGGAAGTTTCTCTTTTGGGCAGTACCTCCTGGGACCCCCCTTCGACATATATTATATATATATGTGTGTGTGTGTGTGGATATACATATACCCAGGTACTCGCTCATTAACTGCATAATTAACCTTCTCTCGCGTCGCAGCGCAGCGCGTTAGATCGAATTGTGGGGCCGTAGGGGGTGGTGGCTCGATGGCGGCGTTCCGCGCGCACTCGCGCGAGCGTGCGCAGGCTGCTGGCACGGCACGCATCCACCGGTCACGCGCACGCACCCAACACACGCGCGGCGCCCACGCATCCCCGGCGCATAGCTTCCTCGCGAGAAGCTTCGCCCGGCACTAACCAACAACCTAATAACCTCGCCTTGGCTGGCGATTGACGCGCGCTTGTACCGGCTAATTATCAACAACAATCGATAATGGTCCTCTATTCCTCTCTCTCTCCCGTCGAGAGTGCCGACGCTACCGTGCCACCGCACTGCCCTCTTCCGCCCCCTCCCCCTTTTCCACCTCTTCTTCGGCCACGGTCTCCTTCCGTTCCCTTCGTGATCCTCCTACGCTATCTCCTACGACATGCATCCGCATGGTGATTGCTCTGTTCCAAGTCGCTAGATCTTCTTTCTTTCCTCAGGGTCACGTTTATATGAAAATTAAGGATTTATAAACTAGTGGACTCTTCTCTCTCACAAACCAAACAGTCGCCGCGAGATAGGTTTGTGCAGAAGTTTTGTTAATTTTTGAAAAGGAAATTTGCTTAGGAACTATTAATCCAGATATCATTTCTAGTAAAATACGGCTCTTTTAGTGAAAATTTCTAGTATAAATAAATGTGAAACATTTTGTAGATTTTGGCAGGGTTTTCTGTTAGAAACAACGTCCACAATTTTTATATTGGATTGTATAGTTTTATAGAGGGAAGCATTTAAATGTTTCCTTTGAACATGCCTACACGCGAAAGTGAGAGCAATTTCCAAATCGGAATTGGTATGTTATTTAATTTAGTTGTAACCGTTTCGTACTAATTTGACGAAGAAAACGCATGGTAATTCGATATAAGAAACTTAACAACATTATCGCTGTTTTAAACTTGCTGGTGAATTTTAATTATCCAATCGTGAGATTGCAAGACAGAAATTGCGAATGTTTGCAGATTCGTGGCGGTCGAAGGTTATTAACTAATTTAATTCAGCCTTCTCCGAAAGACGTGCAGCCGTGCGCGTGCATGCTAAAAGTTCATTCGTGCTCCGTAAAGTTCTAACCGCCACCCGATAGAAGTTGGAAATTTACACCTGGAAGTTGCGTGTCGTCGTTCTCACTCTTAGGCATTAGTGTCAAATGAAAACATTTGAAAAAAATTGAAACAGATTGCACCGAATAAGTTTGCAACTTATACCTCTATCGATCTGGACATTACACGTATCGCACCCCGTAACAAATAACGCGCAGCGCGGATTGGCGATGGCACGCGATTCCTTTATAATTTTTTAATATCCGCAAATAAATGATTGGCGCGAGGTGTGCCGACCCGGGCAGTTGTGTCTCGATTATTTATCCGCCCGTATCGAAAAATAATAGGGGAACGGGGAATAAGTACGAAATATCCCACGCTCGCGTGCTGTTTGCGCGCGACGATTGCTCCGTACGGATATTCACAGAAGCGGATTTCTGTGATACGGGGGTAGGCGTATACTCGAATAACTGGATGCCTCGTGTGTATGTGCGCGGGATACGTCTGCGCAATAATTGGTTTCGGTCGGGACAGAGTAACCATCGTGATTAAATCCTACGAGGCAGCTGCAGGGTGGCGGAGCGCCGTCGCTCTTACTACTTGCCGCCCTGTTATATCGAGGAGTACATCCCCCGATATAACGAGAACGACCTGCATTTTCGTGGATTAAACGCGACACTATGCCCGGAAAGCGAAAGTTTATGACATTATCCGAGAGCCGAGATCAGAATTGGCTAGGGGCGGTTGAGAATCGAAGAGCGTCTCGTTGACCATTTTCCGCGCGTTACGAACATTTGCGAGAAATTCATATCGTCATTTTACAAATGTAAGCCGGCGAAATAAAGTCTGGGTGGGACCTCTGTGAAGTTGGCACCTCGTGTCTCAAAAAATCTTTTTTTTCAGTTCTGAGTGCACCCCGAAGAGTTCTAGAGTTCCTTATCAATTTTAAAAATAGTTCTGGCGAATTAACCTAAAAAAGTTAAATTTGAAACTTGGGGATGCTAACTTCACAAAATGAAATCTCGAAATCAGCGATAACACTAAAAGTATTGGAAATATTTAATTTTGCCATTAGGATTTCCTTTAGAACTCTCGAGGGGCTACCCAGAACTCCCAATAGAACTGCTGGAACTGTTAAAAAATTTCCCTCCTTCGGGATTTGGAAATATTTCGAACCGAAGTATGAAAAATCGCGAGAACTTTTTATTCGTCGGTCGTAGCGCTTCGAGCCTTAATTTTCGATAGAACTCTTGAGGGGCTACCCAGAACTCCCAACAGAACTGCTGGAACTGATAAAAAATTTTCCTCCTTCGATTCGAAAAATTTGTAAGTCCCGAAGGAGGAAAATTTTTTTCTCGAGAGTTCTAAAGGAAATCCTAATGGCAAAATTAAATATTTCCAATACTTTTAGTGTTATCGCTGATTTCGAGTTTCCATTTTGTGAAGTTAGCACCCCCTAGGTTAGAAAAAAATTATTTTTACAATTTTGGCAGTTCTATTGAGAGTTCTGGGTAGCCCCTCAAGAGTTCTAAAGGAAATCCTAATAGTAAAATTAAATATTTCCAATACTTTTAGTGTTATCGCTGATTTCGAGTTTTCATTTTGTGAAGTTAGCATCCCCAAGTTTCAAATTTAACTTTTTTAGGTAAATTCGCCAAAACTATTTTTAAAATTGATAAGAAACTCTAGAACTCTTCGGGGTGCATTCAGAACTGAAAAAATAAATGATTTGTTGAGGCATGAGGTGCCAACTTCACAGAGGTCTGGGTGGGTCTATTATTGCGATGCATCCTTCGTAATATTTGTCACAATGTCTCGGTGATCAAAGACGTCCGTCACGGCATGAGGGTGGTCCAGGCTCGAATCCTGGCTGAGAGGTAATATTTTTCGCAACGAGTTCTCTTAATTAAATTTACAGCCAGTTGTATCGCTTTGAAAATAAAATAAATTTTTATAAAAACTATTAGAACCGGATACGCGAAAAATTGTTTCGGTAATGTAATAACAAATATTTTTCGTTGCTTTGTTATACAAAAATTTTATGTTACGCAAAATGCGTACATTTCGTAAAGAAATGTATTTATATAAGATATATGCGCCTATATAAATGATATCAGATCCTGTTGAGATCTCTCGGAGCATCTCACGTCGCTGCAAAACGCAGGAATAAACTAATGCAGTTTTCATGTTGCCTTCTATCAGGGGTCCTTATTCTGCTTATTGTTAGCGTGTCTCGGGCCCCGCGGAACAAGTAGAACGTTTCCTGCGTTCTCATCGGCGCGAATAGGAACGTCCTGATGAGCAATTTTGTGACACGATCTCGGAGAGGGATGAACGAGACAGTCGCCGGTATTTCGCGTTCCCGAGCGACGGAGGAGATGGTATCGCGCAGATGCAAAGCGGTCCTAGTCGGTTCTCTAGCTACTTAAGAGATTGACACGGCGAGATAGTATAATGGACGGAGCGGTTGGAGAGAGAGAGAGGAGAGAACGAGAGAGATTCGTGGCTTCGCTCCCCGGACCGGCCACCGGCTCTAATGGGCCAACACTGATCGCTGATAAATTTCAAAACGCCGTGGGGGCCTTTTGATTCTTCTCGGCGGCTTAATCGAGTTAAGGCGTCGATTGAGGAGCGCGTTAGCGGCGAGTTAATGCGCCGCGCGTTATTCCCTGGAGAACGATAGCACGCGCAATCGTGTAAGTGCGATATAAAGTGCACGGAGCACGAAGCTGTACGCTGAGTGGCTGAACGATATTTTCACACGCTGTGCGACGTTTCGTTCGCTTGTATTATTTAAAGTAGTCGCGTTATTAAAAATCGGTATTTGTGATTTACACACCATACATTTATATCGTTTGTAAACCTTTGGTTAATGTCAATGAACGACTGATATTTATTATCGTAATGCATTCTTCCTCAGAGCGGACATTTTGTGTGAAAATAGAGTGAATCATTAATGTGTGAAAAAAATCCTATCTAGCGCTTCGCGGTATTTTGCGAAATGCATGTTTCTAACTTTGATAGACAGCATTTTCGTAAATATCCACAATATATGCGGTTTAACATCGACACCCGAGCGAACGGATCGCGTATCCGCGATGGGAATTAAATTTCTCGCGCTGTAAAATTTAGCGACGCGATCGAGCGGAATGGGTCTTAAAAAAATCATCAGACATGTCACGAGTTACGCATTGTTAGGTGCTTATTAAAAGCGGCTAGCTCGGGGTAGTCCAGTTCGTTTCCCTGTTTGTAATGTAAACCGCATATATCCCAAAGCGCGCATTTAATATATTTACCACCAGCAAATGTCGCGAATGATGAATTAGAGGTAAACGAATTGATTCCAACAAATATACGAGCTTTCGCGGATCAGTCGTGGACGATGATATCCAGCTGCCGCTCAAATTAATTAATGTCCCGTTGGCATTTGTTAAGGGAAAGTCATACTTTGGCGTATAAAACGAGAAGCCGGTCAACCGCCAATCAAGTGTCAAGATGGTTGCATGAAACCGATGAACTTTCGCGCTTTTTTAGACACCCGTAATCCAATATTATTTTGCAATGACATTTTTTTCGCGCGGTTATCAGATCGGGCAGCTCGGTGTCCCGAGATAACGATTTCGTAGCAGCTTGATATCCCGTCGTAATGTTGTTATATCGATAAAAGTTCGCTTCTCGTATCCGTTCGCGGAGCCTTAATTTGTAATCGCGAGAACGATCAATAATATGTATACGTATATACATAAGGCAGAGTGGATGATGAAAATTGATAGCTGATGCGAAAATTGCGCGAGATAGGCGATATCAGAGATAAAGAAGGACGGACGCACGCGATGATTTTGTAAACTCGGCGATGCCACGCGGAATGTGTACATTAAGCTCGTGCCGCGTATTTAATTGAATTTCCTGTCCAATATTGATACGACTAACGCGGTATCCATAATCAAAAACTAGATGCCCAAAACGATTAATATTCCGTTCTCGGTGCTATTTTAGTTAACTCGCCTGAGAAGAGCCGATAATCAGGATCGTTAAATCCAGCGCTAATACACCTTTAATGATCGAACACTTAGCTTAAATATCGCGTTTTTAGAACACGTAATATTACAATACAACGAAGTTCGATGCGTTATTTATCTCGATTACTAAGCACTTTTTACGTAATAAAAGATGAAATTTCTAATTACGGCAATTACGCTTTCCTCATCCCTTCTCTCCGTCGATATACATAATTGCTATACACAGTCAATATACATAGTTGATAATCTTGTCTAACGTTTTATTATGCAAAATAAATTTCACAGAATACTTCGCTGTAGAGACATTTTATTTTTTATTTCTTACTCATCACATACCTATTCATCGTTACTGTCACCTTTGCACTCAATTATGCACTTACGTGCACTGACCGAGATAGTATTTTTATCGCCAAGTCCATAACGCCAACGGTTCCCCGAGCGTTTCTCGACACGTACGAAATTTCTTTCGTGAAAAACGGGGATTTCTTGGCGGATACTGCTCGATATTCGATGCAGGATACACCGCGCCGTCGTTTGTACTTAAGCACGGCTGTCGATTCGGAATTTAATTTCCTTGATCGGCGTGGGAGGAGACGGCGCGGTGAGGACAAGGAGGGACGGAACGGGGGAGGAAATAAGAGAAAGAGGAAAGGTATGCCGTCACACAGAGGGCTTAGCTCGCCGACCAAAGAGGATTACAGAATTTGTCTTCTCGTGGACCATCACCGGTGTCGTTCCTTCCTCACCCCCCGTCCCTCGTCCACCCCCGTCCTGTGTCTTCCTCTCTTTCGGTCCTCTCCTCCCGACCCCGCGGCTCCCCCGACTCTTTCAGTTTTTATCTCCGGAACGAAACGCAATGGCCACTTTGCGCGGCACAAAGTTTCGACGGAAATTTCTTCGTAAAAGCCACTGTCACCTGTCGCGCTCTTTAATCCGACGCACGTATCGATCCTCCAGGAGAAGTGTCTCCGCCCGCGCGACGACGATGCCCTTTCGCTCGCCCGAGACACAGTCGGGCGGAGTGTTTTTATTACCGCGGCGGTACTTAATGCGCCGGCCAATACCACCCAGCAAATTTAATTTATTTAAAGCACTCGCAGTCGGATCATCGGGAGCTGTTAGTCGAGTTAATTGACGGGGGATTAATAAAGCGAGCGAGAAAGGGAACGAGCGGGGTAAATTAGCGAACTGGTTTCCGATCGATATCTCCGGCGAGGTTTTTCTTCCTCGGCGTAAGTGAATGTAAAACGCGTTATCTCTCCCGCGCCAGGAGACCGGGCACCGGTTACATTAGTAACCCCCGGTTTGCGATAAATTAAATTTCTGGATGACCGATGCCGGTGCAGGTCGCGTTAATCGATAACCGAGTTAACAAAACTGCGAGCGAGTAAATTGCTTCGTAAGTTGCCGCGCGTAATCGCGGCTGTCTTTTTTCCCCTCCTCGACGCTGTAATACGCGCGCTATCAGCTGTTTACGAAGAAGGTGCAGGCAAGGGCGCGCGCGCTTAATCTCCGTAAGATGAATATTGAGTTGGTCGATTATTCGCGTACGGGATATTAAATCGTCAGGGCGCGCGTATGTGTGTATCGCACAACACGCTGGAGGTAATATTCTTAAGCTGTCATCGGGTTCTTGTCGCGAGGATAGGGTTTCTACCTATAGAGCGGGTCGACCTGGCCGTGGAGCAGAAAACGCTAAATCCGCGCGCGCAGCGATGTTTCAAACGAGAATCAGCTTCCGAGCAACACGCCAGCCTCAGAATGAACTGCAACGTAACTAATATATTAGCTCTCGAATCTTTTTGGGCACTGAAAGACAAATTTTCGCCATCGTACCTAATCAGGGGTTTGCTAAAAATATTTTGCTGCCGTATTAGCTGTAAATTTCTAAAACGCAGCAAACGGCTTGCTCGAGAGTTTCACGAAAGATGGTGCAATAGAAAAATGTTTCAAAGGGTTAACCGAGTATTAAGGCCTGTGTCCTCGACGCCAGAACTTGGTCCAGGTTCTAGTTCCGAGAAATGTGCAGTCAATCAACTTGCAGCTTTTATGGAATAGCTTGGACCAAGTTCGAGCATCACAGACCTTTAGACAGTCTCGTCCCGCCGACGCTCGTCGAATCGAGCGGTCGCTACGTCGGCGATCATCTGCCTAATGACGGACGCTGATTCTTCGATATTCCGTGGCACGCGCGGTAATACCCGGCGAAGTTGAAATTCCGCAATTACCGCGTACACGGGGCACGCAATCTTCCTCTTGCCGCGCAAAATTCGCGCGGCCGACCCTCGGGGAGAGAGGCGGAGGGAAGGAGGGCGTCGTTTCCGGATACACGTGCGTGGAGGTCAAGGTGGGCGAAGACGAGGGGGCGAGTGGCACGATTTATTTTGTTTACGCACCTTTCGCGTGGTTTATAGCTCGTGACGGCGCGGCGCGGCGCGGCCGTCGTTATAATAGTAATCAACGGGCGGGCGGGGGCGGGCTCCCTCGTTATCGTTACTAGTTAATAATTTAATTGTTCGGTGGCGTGCGGGCTTTATTGGGATATCTCTGCCGACATCGCGCGCCGCGTTGTGCGCGCGAACGTGTTCGTGGGCGCGCGTGTGCGTGTGTGTACTGTGTCTGGGTACCGCTTTATGAGCAGCACGGCCGAAACGCCGCGCGCGGCTCGCGAACGCGGTCCGTACGCGTGTGATGTGCGCACGTGCACGCACGTATGCACGCACGCACGGCAGGCACGCACGCACGCACGCACGCACGCAGGCAAGCAGGCAGGCAGGTAGGCAGACGGGCAAGCAGGCAGGCGGAGTGACTGACTGACGGCTCGCACACACACACATACACACATACACACATACACGTACACAACCGCGCTCTGAATTATCCAGGCGTCAATATTAATCGTGGTAATGACGTACCAATTGCTAATCGCTGCACAAATTACGCCAATACTGCGCCGCGCGAGCGTCTCTACTTCCGCCGGTGTCTGCCGGTATATACCCACCCCCGAAGGGAGAGGGGTGCCTGTGCATCCCTCGCTCGCTCCCTTTCACGCTGTTTACCTCACCCTCTCGCGCTCTCTCTCTCTCTCTCGACCCTCTCCGTCTTCCGACGTATCCGCGATATCTAGGCCGATATATATGCAGACTTCCGTCTCGGCGTAGTCAGCTATCGATCACGAGGCGCTTCGGTATCCGAGGCGCCAGTAAAATAGATTCCGCGATGCCCGGTGTACGATTGATCGGCGACACACGCGCGCCAATTACCACTCGCAAGCCTCGAGCGCGGCGGTAATCCGGTTAAACCGGCGTCGTCACGCTCGCGAAAGAGAAGGACTTTGCGTATCCCATCGTCGTCTGAAATCTCGGGTCAATTAGTCTTGCGACGATCGTTACCGCGGAGGTTGTATTCACGAGGGAAAAACAGCGCGAGGACGTTCTAAATGTGTCAACTCAATTATACATTATTTATGACGTGAGGAATTGGTTCCAGATATTCCTTGATGTGCAAAGACATATTATCCGAGAGAAATACTCTTCGACCAGTCGTCATTTTCACTTTGCATCGTCCGCGTTGCGTCGTTAATTACGTGCGTTTGCCATTAAGGGAGAATTCGTCAATCGCCGCTCTATAATATACAACGCCCGGTGGTATTCCGAAAAGAGAAAATAGCACCGACCCCGTTACCGCGAATCTAGCGCGCGTGGAGGTCAACGATTGAGTTGAACTCGTTCATTTCTTGCGCGGCCGCGTCCAATTTGCGATCGGGATGTAAGTGCGAAAAGTTTGCTGCCGAAAAAACAACGAGACCCCAGCAATAAACGGGTATAAAATTACACGTAATCGCCGATTCCCCCCTTGCTCACGATCGTACCGCCGCGTGTTGTCACGCGATCGAAATTGCTCCCTCTAACAAAGCGCTTTTACGTGCGGCGCTCCGGCCCGACGCGACGCGTCGCGACTTACGTTACGTCTGTAGAACGTCCGTGGTACTTTTGCAATGTAGACATTACCAATGGTGCACAGAGGCAGTCGGGAACTTTAGGCGTTAGATTGATTTTGCGACTTCGCCGAGACGCTATCTGCTCGCTAGAATCTCAAATCGAAAGAAACTCGTCGCCTTTTCGCTCTCTTGGAGAGACAAAATATAAAATACATATGGAAATATAGAATATAAGATAAAATAGTGTAAAATATGAAAAAATATAGAAGGAAATTGTCTTTTGAGGCTCGAAGCTTCAACTTGAAGACACAAGAAGGAAAGAAGGGAGGCGTGACAAGTGTACGATACTCGAATAAACGCGTAAACGAGTAGCAAATGGGTATACATATTGATTCGTTCATTGCAGACGCGCTTACTGCAAAATGTAGATGTTGCATTTTAAGTTGTACGTTGATAAGTACGGGTAGGTCGTATATCAGGGCCTGCGATCAGATTAGCGTCAATTTAGCGGTAAAAGCCAGGTCGTAAATATTTCCTACAAACTCGAATCAGATGAAGCGGGGTAATGCACGTGCACATACGCGCAATAAGTAATGAAATTGTGATAACGCGAGTCATGCCAGCGAAGAGAAATATGAATTTTACAAATGGGGAAACAAAACAAAGTATTTGTCCCTTCGCGAGATCGTTGTTTCGGCAAAGTACCTTGGTTGCGCGCATTCAAATTGACTGTCCGTCCATCCGATAAAATTGACGCCAACGATTGGACCATCGTGACAGCAGTAGCTTCACGCATTTATCGAGAAATCGTGTAATTGTTGAATGATTAATACTTCGCTTCGCAAAAGAGCCATTTACCTATTGTACACGGCACGTATCCTTTTTTTTTTAATTAAAAATGACAAATTATTTTATTTTTGTCAAACGCCGCTCAAGTTTTTCTAGGCGAGTCAATTTCGCCACGCAGATCATTTCGCGAAATTAATTATTTACTGCGAATAAATAGCATGTTCGAGATGGTGGCAGATAATGTGTCGTGGTGGTTTATTGTAATTAGCATGGATATTATCAGTCGTGCGCACGATTAATTATGGCTTCGTTCTCGGAAAGATGACTTGGTATCGGGAATTGAGTTAGACGGAATAATTGTGAAACTTGCGAGGCAGATGATGAAATTATGAAGCGGAAAGTTAACGACGTTAGCACGGCGTTAAAAGGAATTAGACAATCGCTGGGGAACTCATAACACGACGAAGAATTAATTCGAAATGTGTTAACGTCGCTGCTCACATATGTCACGGGACTGATCTCGCGTACTGAAAGCGATTTCACATTTGTTCGACTAATACGTTGTTTAATCGGCTTATCCCGCCATTATCCATCTTACGCTTTCCATCCTTTTCATCAGTCGGGGCAATAAGCGCACAAGTTGCAATATATCTTTCCAATACCACAATATTAATGATTACGATGAATTACACGTAAAAGCGGACAATTATTTACGAACAGTGAGCACTCCGATTGAAATAAAAAGAAAAACTCTCTGTCTCTCTCTGTCTCTCCGCGTTTCTTCGCGTCTCTCCCTGTCTCTCTCTCTCTCTCTCTCTCTCCCCCCCCCCCTCTCGCTCTCCCATGCGTGGCAGTAATGTGATTATTATGCGTTGATTTTTATTTTAAGAACAATAGCGAGGAGTAAACCCTTGAGGGAATTGTGGGGTACAGATTTACAGCATTACTGGGCGTTACTAGGCATTTTTGGGGCATTAGGTCTTGCTAGGGCATTAGAAAGATAAGGTAAGATAAAATAAGATAATAAGATGAGGTAATACCCACTGGGGCATTAGTGTACATACATGTAGGAATTGGTGTACATGATTTCGGTCAGCAGTTTAACTGTCGAACAATAGTTACATAGAACAGTGTGTTATGAAAAATAAAAGAAAATGTGGAAAATTTCATCGATTTAAAATGAATGAAAAATACAAGTTATCTTCATGAGGGAGTCGTTAGATTACATATTCATCGAGAACATCAGTTCCTCAAACTTTTTTAGCAAAATTCGCATTATCGATTCTACAAACGATAATATTCGCTAAATATTACTTTTATATATTAGCTATTGGCTGTTGTAAATTAGACAGTAAAATAACACAGTTGTAAAACATACGTGAACAATATGGTAGCAATCATCTTGCATTAATGCCGATCGCTCCTCGCCGTTTAACTTGGACGGCAATTTGTGCTTAATGCAATTTGACTTTATTTCGGGAGACCGGGAGCTAAAACGGGAGACTGGCAAATACCAAATTCACAATGTAGCACGGTGACACGTGTACAAATAACGCGTATCGCGCTCGCGCGCACGTCGCGACAACGGCCATTCGTTATTCCAGCGAGTTAATTTCGATCAATCGCGGCCGCACGGTAGACGACCGATTCCCGCTGAGGATAACAGACCTGTTAGTCCCGTGTTAAAACTACAAGAGCGATAGACGAGGAGAAGGAGGAAGGGGCGCGGGGAGGAAAGAAGATGAGGCAGGCACGATCCATTAGTAGGCACGTCAATTCACCTCTTAAGAAGCGACTTAAAGCCGCTTCCACCTATCTCTCCTCTTCTCTCATTTTTCTCTCTTTTTCTGTCCTCCTCTCGTCGTCTCTCCTTGCGCTCCTTCATACTTATTAGTGGCGGCTGGCCCTCGCCTTTTACCTCTTCTTTCTTCTCGCGCGCACGGTATCATAATTAATGATAATTCGATTAGCGGGACAAGATTGGGTCTCGGCTAAGCAGCCTCCGTCTCTTTCTCAGCGCATTTCTCTCGCGGTTGGTCCACCTGGCCTCTTGATAATTTCCTTCGAAAACGATCAACGTAAATCCTCGGGAATAAACGCCGACAATTAATCCAACATCTTGCATATTAAGCTTGACAGGGTTATTCAGGCTTGTTATAGTTTGGAATCAGATAAGAATGACTTAACATTCTATATGCGTTTATTTTCCACTTGGATGTAATTTCTTTTGTCAGACGTTTCCACTTTCGATAAGATTACGTGTTATTTGATTCATAAAATTTAATGAAAATTATTTTCTGGATAGAAATACATGTCCTAGAGACCGAAGCAAACTTTTTATCGACCAACGTTGCATTATGACGTGTATTAAACCATCCTAATTATATTTTGCACAATTAGTACCTTTACCAAAAAATATATTTTTAACGCGGTAACGTTCAAACATATCACGAAAAATATGAATACTTTTACATTCAACTCTTTTTCATCAATCTTATTAATCCCAAACAAACTGGAATTGCGTCAAAAGGGCCGCGACAGTTGCGCCCTTGATTATTTTTAGGGCACGGTGTAACAACGAGCAATATATTTGTCTGTTACTTTCTAAAGTTTTTTTAAGTAAGCTTACGAGCTAGCAATTTACAATCGATTGATACGCGATAAGCGTTTCGATAGTACGTGCTGTAATATTCACGCCATTGTTAGTCAGGATGGAAGTTATTGAGAAACGGTATAACGCTTCGTTGAAAATTAAGCGTCGCAACAATCGATCCGCGCGCTCTCGCTTGCGGTAGAGACACGAACGTGACGCTCCACGATGACGCTAATTTATATCACTTACGGCGATAATATCCGATAGCTGTTTGCCCATTTTTTTCGTCCGCGCACCGTACCAATAATGGTAGCGCCGGCACAAAATTGTTTTGTCGATTCCGACCCTTCCGCCGAAAGTGTTGCGTCGATAACTCGCGCTCTCGCCCCCGTTGCGCGCACTTTTAGAATGACACGAACGACAGTTCGTGGGCAGCGTAGGCGAGCCGAGACGAAAGTGTCTCGAAACAGGAATTATCGGATATATCGTTTCATCGAGCAGGGGGGGAGCCACGCTCTGCCTATAACCGACCTGCCCCGGCTCGGTTCGATCGCTCGATTCGGTTTCGACGCTGAATTAGCGTGTCCGCCTAGTTTAGAGAACGAGATCTCTACGTCGCGATACTAACGATTTTCCAATTATACGCTAACGCTACTGACGAGACGCCTATGCCGAACGCTCCCGTGTGGCGTGTGGAATCACACGTACACGACAGGTGTAGGATTGGATCCGCGCAGGAAATTGATGCCGAGACCTAAGTGTATATTCTTAGAATACGATTGGATAATACGTTATCAGTGGCCTTTATACATTTTAATAACACGAGAATAATTATAATTGATCTATTTTAATTTATCGTTTACGCTTATCGTTGGTAAAATTCATTTTAATGTTATTTGTATAATCTAAGCTCTTATCGAGAGATAGTCATCTCATTATAATTTAGAAAGACAGACGTACTGTCTTGCTCTTTTATTTAGTTATTTTGTGAAAGTTGCTTTCTTCCTCTCTTCTTAAAGGACGTAATTATTTCAGCACTAAGTGGAAATACAATAAAGAAATACGTAGAGTCTCGCGCTACATTTGTAGATTGAATTTAAACGTGTTTAATCATTGATCGCGATGATTAATATCATCGCGGCCGGTGGTCTGAAACGTGTAGTCCATTAATCGTGGATATGTAGATCATGAATGTATCGTGTACTGGTGTATAAACACGAATTACTACGATGTAATAAAAATAGAGCAGCGGCGTGCATTGTTAGAATAAATCTTCACCGGTCGCGCAAAAATACTGCGCAAATTAAATAATGCGGCGCATAAAATGTCTCGTGAGAAGGTGAAGAAGTAGTGTGCAGCAAATTGATTTCATCAGTGCGGTGGAAAATCACGCAACGAATATAATTATTATCTAGATCTGCACTTATCTATCTATGCTGGTACACGTTATTTCATTGGGTTACAACTTTCAGTCAATTGTAAGACATGCGTATTGCAAATGCCGCGTTACATCTCTGTTCCATTTTGATTTGAGATAGTTATTAATATCTCCTTTTTACACTTGCGTTTGTTGGAGAACCGGTCGGTGTGGAGATAGATTTAATCTCGCAAAGGAAAAACTGTGAAATCTTCTAATGCTGAAACTCTACTATAGTTTTACATTGTGCATATAAAATTATATGTAGCACATGCGCCTAGCTGAGTGAAGCAGCGCAATGATTTTCCAATGTTAAGGTCAATAGAACTGCTGTTTTACAGTAATATTCTAATAATTATTTAATCTCCATTGCTTTGTGATAAATTGATAATCGCTGCTGAATTTCATTATCGAACAATTATTGCTTTGCGCCACTTATTCGTGCGTCCAAATCATTCCCACGATTCTATCACGTACATCTCTCCGTTATTTTTCTTAAATTTTGCCCTCGGGATACAGAGGACATGTGCATCGATCAAACGTGACCCCGGCGATAATTAATCGAAACCCGATCAAACTGCATTACTGGCCGTAACGCAACTGCCAGACAGGATAGCAAAGCGAACTCGCGGCGCTTGATCGTGTCTGTTCGGCAGGATGCAAGATTCAACAGACGGACAGCGGAACAGTTTAGTCTGCTAATCGAATTAGTCCGTAAATGCGAAAAAATGATCAGACCCCGTGGAAAACTACACACGGCCGTCGGTCGAAATTCAATTAGGTTTTCTATCAATTAAGCTATTAACGCGCGCTATTGATTTTTCGTTTTGGGGCAGTGATACCACAAGTTTATATCTGAATACATCCGACCGAACGTTACTTTGAAGCATTCTTGTTCTTAAACGCGCCCAAAGTCAAGCGATTCAAGATCTTGTAGATTGGAAAGAAATTGAAAATTAATTACTTAATGAATAATTAATAAACAGATTGTAACCTGTATGATACATTTTTAATTAGCAGCCGAACACGGTAATGAATAGGTGATTAATGATGTGATAGCGACTAATAAATCATAGACGGGTAGCAGCGAAGGAAAGTAATTGGACGATCGAAGCTGCATCGTTAATGGATTTCGAAAGCATTTGTAATGGGTTTTTCAGCAGCGTAACGTATTTTATAATTTAGAAATCGATGCTTTGCATGTCTTAGGAGGAGAAATGCCGAGGAAACTAACGCATGAAGTGCGCGCGCTTCAATCCGACGGTCCGAGAAAGCGACAAAGTCTTTTGCGAATTTTGCGAAAAGCGCTAAGAAAAAATCTTTATATTTGTATATAGATTTAGTTGTGCGAATCTAAGAATATCACGAATGTGTATAACGTTACACAAGTTTTGTCTTAAATTTTGACAAATCACAAGTTTTCGATGTATCGATACAGTTTAATCAGCATTTAATTCTTGAACGTTTGAAATATTAAATGTTCGAACGTTTTAAACGAGAAGCTATCATTATTTTGAAACATTGCAAAGGCGGAAAATAAAAGTTTGAAGCAGGGCCAAAATTTCGATTCCCCCGTAAAGATAATTTCTGAAGAAGCGTAAGAAAAATATTTCGGGAGACTATTACTCCAATAAAGGTTATAGGAGGAATGAATTGGTACCAGTATTTTCCTGCGTGTCGCGACTGGTGTCCTCCATTTCCTGATGAGCCCTTTTATGGCTGGCCAATCCGAGGATCGCGTCGATGCTGTGTCGTGGCGTACTGCTGGCTGGTTTCGGTAAAACGATGTCCTGACTGTTCTGCGAGGCCGTGTCCACGAGCTGCTGAGAATCCATTGTTGGAAACTCGTTCGCTGAACTCTTCCCGAAGACTGTTTCGAGTTTGACCACCACCCTCGCTGGTAAAAAATTTTGCGGGCGACTTTGCAGATGTACTAAAGCTCTCGAGTCGCACGACAAAACTTTTTGCCACGTGTGTCCTTCACCGTGAAGCGCATTTCGGGCAACATGATGCGCTGCTTGACAAGTTGGTCAGTTCCAGAGCAATGTATACGTATACGTTTATATAACTTAGGTGCCCACGGACATCCGATTTGAATTTTTGTAGATCTTTGTTACAACTATCGAAACGTTTGGTCTGTGTCAATCGATTAACATGATCGTGTTATTGGCTCGGACAATCGCGGGAAAACTTGATATGTTCACCCCAATGTTCGATGGAAAATTGGACGAAACCCATTCAATATACGGAGCTAAATTTCATACAGTGAATTTCCGTAATCACACGTCACCTCTTCACAAATCATGGTACAGATCGTGGCACTTTTATCAACATTTTCTGCCGACACGGAACTGATCTATCTCTTCTAACAATCATTCAAATAACAATGAGAGACGAATGTTCTTTCATCGAAATATTCCGAAATGTTCATCACCGATACCAGTCAGTTCTCAAGAGTGATTACCTTTTCGCTATTGTTTATTAACACCAGACTATTGTCCAAGTCTTTGAACGAGTCCTCGAACGATCCGCATCCATCTACTTAGCTCAGGACAAGTGAAATTGTTTACGGAAGGAAGCGTATTCCCCAAATTCTTGACAGGATGTCGTCCGATTTCGTCCTCGCTCATTCACTTTCGCAGGCGCCAGATGGCTAGATGGAACCTTTCCCGTTAAGGTCGAAGCTCTTGAGCGTGCGTCGTGTCAACGAGGACTAGCCGGCCGTCGTCTACCGGGGTGGCCTTTGTCGCAGCTGTACACAACTACTCCCGAAGACTACTCGCCGGTGAAAGAGGTGGTCCGGGCATGAGCCGCGCGGAGGCGTGGCCTGGAGCGACGAATCGGCAACGCCGTTCGTCGGATTCGCCACCAATCGCGGCAGGGATCCGGGAACATGGCGAGATCAGCGGTGCTCAACCGACGGGTTTTCGCGGCAACCCTCTCTCTTGGACAGGGTAGCCGTAGGGGTTGAGGGGTGGCGGACGGGCTCCCATGACGCCGTACGCGCGTCCCGTCCCCACCAGGGTGTACGTGTGAGCGTCACGATGGATACCGCTGTGTGCGCGCGTGTCCCCGCGTGTGTACGAGCGAGTACGTGTAAGGGACGAACACAGGACCGAGCGAGTCCGCGCGCACACGCGCACCGCGAAGGGGTGGTTCACCTAAACAGAGGTGGATGGTACACACACGCGGCCGGAGTGGGTTGATTCTTGCGGCGGATTCTGGCATCCCCTGTAATTGCCAGAAATGAGGTAAAGCTTACCGCTTACGCCAAGCCTCCTACGCTTCTGGATGCCCCGCGGATCCGCGGGACCTTACGCGCCGCTTTTGTCTGCGATTCATCCCTGTATCTACCTGCAACGGCCGTTTCGGCTCGTAGTAACTCGTTTCTGCTCGCAGATTAAAACTGATGTAAATTGCAAATTTGATGAATTTAACTTTCGACTTGTTGCCACGCGAAAATCAATGTTTATCCGCGACATTAGACGCCCGTGGCTTTGCCCAAGTTTTTGCGGGTCTCGAGGAAGACCGGGGGAGGATTCGCCGCGTTCGAAATGACTTTTCCGACAGAGCAAAGTATTTATTTCGCAACTGCGTTTATCGCGACGATTTAACAAACAAAAATATTATTCCTACGTGAACATCATTTAAAATTTAGTGCGATACAATAAAATAAAGCCTCGTTTATTCTGTTTGCTGTGGTCAAAGTGTTAGTATATTTACGTAATATCATGCGTTATATTGATGATCACGTATGTATATTATAGCGTTATACGTCCATACAATCCCGACGCCACTCACAGAAATGTTGCGAGTTGAAATAAATTTTCTCGTTTAAAAACAAATATCACGTTTGCAGATTCGCGATTATTATTATCAGGGCCAATGGTATTCTTGTCAATTTTAGAATCGAACGTTGTCGTTTCTCGTGAAATTACTTAGCAAAGCTGTCTTGAGCCAATCCGCGGTCACATTCGATATCGTTGCAAAATCGCTCGTACGATAAGACGGGAATTTATTTTAGCGAAAACAGTTTTATAGCGTTTCGGAGCGATTTTTTTCCGTTTTACCGTTATTTCCTTCCGCAAACTCCCAAAATTAGCTTCGCGACAAAGAGACGAGAAGTGGACGTTTTCCGGTTACCAGAATGGCGGATCCGGGTTGAAAATTGTTTCTTTTTTCGAGCGGCGCGGCCGGCCGAAAACCGTGCGCACAAAACGAATCCCCGTTTCCCATTCCACGTTCGATTCCGCGTATCGTCGTTACCATTTGGCGTTTTAGCCCGGGGGGAAGTGTACGCCCACAAAACCGCGCCACAAAAGATATCCGCCTGTAGCGAAACAGTAGCTACTCAAAATCGATCCGGCTAAATCGAGGCAAATTATACGTTGCGGAGACGAGAGTGCTCGCGCGCGCGTTTTCTCTTCCGCAATAGAAAAGACCCCCGCGTGCTCGTTCGCGCGCGGCTCTCCTGCCCGTGTCGCCGAAAATGCGCCACCGCTGTAATCGGATTGCGCGTGTATGCATTGCACCTCGCGAAAAAGAACCACGCTCGGTGCAAGGATGAATCACAATGGTGGCGGTGTCGATATTGCGTTTACTCATCGTCCATGCGTGGCTTTAGAAAAGAACTTGCAAAATAAAAAAATCTTTAATCATCCGGACAGTAAAGGTGTCTTTCTTCCGTTTTCCTTCTCTTTCTGTAGCCCTTCGTATCTTTCTTCAATAGACCTACAATATACTTTTCTCTATTTGTATTTAGTAGATGGCAGAGGAGCAAGTAACTTTTTCCCTCTGTCTCGGAATTATTATGATAAAGTGACTTGAAAAAATTAGCGTTTTATCATAATTTTCAAGGATAATGTTTAGTACCTAATTTGCGATAGAAACTGCACATATTGTACGTACATATATGTTACACAGTTTACAGACTCGTTAGTGGATTTAATTAAAATATAATCGTCATTAATTCGTAAGGAACTACGGCAGTCATAATTAATAATATTGACCGAAATTAGTTATTTATCCTTCTAACTTGCTAATTCGTTAGAAATTGTAATCAATGCATCAAAATTTCTTTGTCTTTTCGATAGTCGTACCTTAATCGCACTTTGAAAAGCACTAACAATACGAACCGAATGTGTTGTCAATGCCGATACAAAGTTGGTGACGTCTTTTAAACGCCACGGCCGTTTCTTGAAACTTCGAGCCTACGCGAAACAGACAGGGGCAAGAGAAAATCGGCAAGTCATCAGTGGAATTAATTATAAAAATACTTTCATTTGACTTCTGGAAGATTGCGCGAAGATTGATATTCCCACGTGCCTTCTCGGGCGCATTGTGTCGGCACACGCGCGCGCGAATATCCCGCGAACAATTTCGACAATGCCATTTTCATCGGCGCTCAATCTCCGTTACGAATCTGGCTCGCGGCCCTCGTGGGGCCGGTCGGGCGGGCGAGCAAAGCTTTTAGGACCCGCAGAAATCAGATCACGAGTTGCATTTAACCGGATCCCATTTACCGCGATAAATATCTCGACAGAAGAGCGAGGGATCGGTCCGTGTTAGATCGACGCGTTTACCCCGTGGCCGTTTTGTCCCGGCTCCGCTTCCCCGGTGCACTCAGCTCTAGTTTTAGCTAATTTTCCAGACAAAGAAAGACAGCGATCTCCCAGGCAGCGAACTCTTAAGAGGTCCCGAGGTAAAGCCAGGTAGCTGCTCCCGTCCGTTAAACGTTTCGACTTAACTGAAGGACCGACGGCTGACTAACGATTTTTTGAGAAGAAACGGGAGCTACGGCGCGTGTAATTTTATGTTGCGTAGGGACACGAGAGACTTTCAATTATTGAGATTGGAAAAGCAAAATATTTCTAATGTTTCGACAGTGGCTGCAGGATAACGTCCAATTATGTATTAACATCAGATTGATGTACTTTGTACTTAAATATTATATTCAAATAACATAATTTACTACGATTGTATCAATGACTTGGTTTCTAGCAGAAACATACATTTTTCTCAGAGATGATCTACGAAAATAGAAAGTATTGGAAATTTGTAATAGTTTGAAATTAAAAGAATATAAATTTATTGAGAAGAAAGAGAAAAAGAAAACCCTTTTCTAATGAAACACGTAATCTAAGTAAAGAAAAATTTATGTATTTTCGACGAATTATAGTTCAATTTTCTTCAAGAAAATTAGTAAATCTCTGTTTTCTTATTTTTCTTACAGTGTCGCATAAGTTACTCGAATGTTTTCGAATAAATGACGCGGCAATTAAGTCAAGTGATTATTTGATATTTTCATGCCGTCGAGGGAAATCTCGTCTGCATGATCGCCGCATTCTCTCGAATAAAGGACACTCGACACTGCGACAAAGCGACGTTTCAAATTGTATAAAAGCTCGCTATTCTCCTCCTATCATCCTCGGTCCATCGGAAGCGGATCGTACCGAAATTACCGTAAATTCGGCTTCTGTGTATCCAGATTTTCCCATTTGATATTCCTCCGACTATGCATTGTGGCCTGCTCCTAGATCCGCCATCGGCTCCGAACGCTCGTTGACAATGGCGCGTGTCCGGCCGTCGAAAGGAGCAACGTCGTGACCTCGAATGCACGCTTCTTTCCGACTGTTTGCAAATCTGACGCGAGCGTACGGAGCGACGAGCGACAAAGGAAGGACCGCTCATCGCGTTCATTCTTGTACCACCGCGAGCGCAGCTGGTCCGCACGGATCCGCGATGATCGAGATAAGTCTAATTTCGTTTCGGCGGCTCAAGCTCGAAAATCCGCTCCAATTTTCCCTCTTGAGGTCTTCCTTTCTCTCCGGTTTCTCCGCCTCCCTCGCCCCCTCCCCCCACCTTTTTCTCTCTCGTAAAAACTCTCCTCGAGGTGCGAATCGAGACAGAGCTCGGAATAAAAGACGAGACTCCGGGGGTGCAGCTCCGTTTCTGGAGCGAGCCCCACCGCGGAATTCACGGATCCTGTCGATTCGACACTGAAGCTTGTTTGGCAGGCCACAGTAGCCGTTTTCGCTTCCATTATAAAGCGGTCAGACGGATTTCACGACAGGTTTTGGGAAAACTCGCAGCGGGTGGCGCTCTTTGAGGTCGGATCTGCGGATTACTATCGCCTAATCCGTTGTGTACAACGGGCGCACGAGTGAGGTGCACGCTGTGCGAAGGTCTACGTTGGCTCGTGCACAGCCTCGTCTTCGAGAGATGCTTCCCCGAAGCGAGTTGTCTCAGAGAGAGAGAGAGAGAGAGAAAGAGAACAGTTTCTCAGCGAACTGAATAATACATGCGAGCAATTAACGCTCATATCGAACGCAAAAGATTTTAACGGATAGCTCAAGGCGTCCCTTCCCCCTCTATTAATCCAAGTGTCTCGCAGCACGTACGCGCGTTTCAATTACCCGAATTTCTATCGACACAAAGGGAAAATTTTGACAATCCCGTCCCACGCACAAAAAGCAAAATATCAAATATTGCGGTGTGACAGGCAGCGTTATTACCAGCCACGGTGAGAACCGCTGGGACTGCATATCCAGAGAGCAAATTACGTTTGCAGCCCACAGGACAGAACGGCGCATCCCTCTGTCCCTCTCTCCTTGCAGCGCGCATTTGCTTCGTCCGACCTCTGCTTTCCTCTCTCTCTCTCTCTCTCACTCTCCCTCTTTCTCCTTCTCTGTCCAACTTCGCTCGCTCTGCTTTCCTCTCACTGCTTTTCATCCGACTAGCTCTTCCTCTTGCTTTCCTCACCTCTCTCTCTCTCTCTCTCTCTTTCTCTCTGGCCAGATCCCTCCCGCTCTTCCTCCGGCGGCTCCGCCGTGGTACTCCAGCTTAATTAACTGTGTATACACTGCAGTCAACTCCTACCGTTGTCTTGCTCCCGCCAATTGGAGCTCGGGCCCGAGTCCTCTCGTGCCTCCACACGCCCGCAACGCCGACACACGCCGGGGGTATCCTCCGTTTAATTCTCGCGGCATGATTTCATCAAGTCAACCATCTCTGTGCCATCTCGCTCGCTCCTTTTCTCTCTGTTCCTCTTCCCCCTCCCTCCCTCTCTCTCTCTCTCTCTCTCTCTCTCTCTCTCTCTTCCGTCTCTCCTCCTCTCCGTCTCTCATTCGCGTAGTAACTTCTCATTTTAGGAGCACCTCACGGCCTTCACAGCCGTGACGAAGATTATCGTTACCGTAACAAGATAATCCAATGTGCAATTTAGCGTCGATTATTGTACATTTTATCGGCTCGCACGTGAATTAATATCTACGAAGCGATGGGATAAATTTCCCAGGCTCGTGAGGACGAGCTGCAACGGCCTAGAAATTTCATTAGCTCTTATACGAATGATATATACGATTCTCTCATTGGTTAGATCGACGCGGTGATCTTTTGTACGTCGAATTAGCGGGGCTCGCGAGCGAAGCGGAGCGCTTGAATTTTCAGTGAGCGCGGGATGTGAATTGAAATTGCGAAATTCATTGAATAAAGCCTCTACATTTCTCATTAGAATCGTCTATGTAGATCAAAGCTTCGTTATTCCCAATTAAACAGCGGCGAATTTGTGGATAAGCGGTCTGAGAACGGTCGCATTAACAATTTCTATGAATACCCTCGAATTCCGTGAAATTATTTTCTTATCTCCTCCGTTAAAAATTTATCGTTATCGCGACGTTTTTGTCAATAGCGCGGAAGCACTTTTACAATTAAGAAAGTTAGCCACAATCAATGGACTAAGGGCAGAAAATGGAGCATTACAAACGCGCTGCGATTGTAACGTTTGACTCGACTTTCTTTGTGAACGTACGACTACACGCGAGCTAATTACAGCGTCACGTTAATACCCGCCGTAATGAAACGCGATTTTAAGGACATTATTCGAGATCGAATCATTACTTTTTAAGGAATGCCGCTCGGTTGTACGATTTATTGCGGGATCCTTAACGTTCGCGTTACGAGCTCGAGTAACAATGAATTTGCGAGCTTAGGTCCGTGGGCCCGCAATGTCGGGAGCGCGAGACGCGACGCGTAAGCGCACGGGGCTATTCCGGCGTGCCCTGCGCCGAATTGTGCGAAGCAACGCAAAATAAACTCGCGTTAAACGACGTGGAAGCCACCACGTTGCTTCTGCGCTATGCCATCCTGACGCTCCATGAAAGCGCGGTGAAATCTCTTCGACGCCGGCGTCGCTCGCCCACCTCCCTGCCCTCGGTCGTTTCGTCGCGATGAAGACAGGGAGGACGCGCGGAGGTGGCGCGCGGGCACGGGAGGGCGGGCGATTTGGCGTGTACAAAAAGCACAAAATTAAATTTCGCTCCCCTCGCGTACGCAATATACGAGCCTTGGTTATACGCCGGCCGGGATGGGGGGACGTGAGGTCTCTCCTCTCCAATGGCGTTTAGCGGTACGTTAACTATCATTCGGTCTCGCCCTGGGGCCAATTCGCTAACCCGTGTTTACCGATGCCCAGGGCGCTGTTAAATAAACTACGGGGACCGTGGACCTGGGGTCAGGCAGCCGTACGCGCGATTAAAAGCGTAGCCGTCAAGAGAAAGTAATGCCGGCGGAGTCGTGAGCCTGAGGGTCGGGGGAGACCGATCTGCCGTCTAAGATCGCGAGCGTCCTGAAACTCGGGATTTACCGATTTCCGGAAAGCTCGGTGATTCGATTCGAGAAATTAGATGGAATAAGGGTCAGTTTTTCTAACCTCTTGGTAAACTGATAATTTAATTATGTATCTATCTTTGTTTAATTTGAAAGGAAAACAAGAATACATACATGATTTTACTATTGGTTAACTTACCAGAAGGGTTGGAACAACCGGCCCTAAATTACGAGGTTAATGCGTGTATAAAATTGTCAAATTAAATAACAGGGTGGAATGTCGATGTTATAAATATAATTATTACGTTTGTTTTATTACGATTTATGTGATTTGTAGCAATCACGTGTGAGAAATAAAGTAATACTTTGAAGTTATAAGCACACTGGGGTAAGAAACGTAGAGACCAGTGAAGCTGTTGGATATAAAGAAATGCACGTGCGTGTAGACGTTATCAGATTTAAAAGCGATTACGACAAGCCTTTATCTTAAAATCGGATCGCTGCAGATGGACCACCCTTGCTTCCTGCTGCGTACATATGCCCAGGATACATGGCAGAACTAGGTGAGGCGTGCGTTGGAAGTTGCCACGTATTTATCTCTGTTGGATACCTTTGTAGCCGATACGGGAGTACCCTTTCGGGCCATGTGTTCCGTTTACTAACTTTACTTTCGCTCTTTCTCTCTCTCTCTTTGGCCACAGACGTTGTTAATAACGCTGATAACCAGCGCGCGTAATAATTGCATTAGATAATACGCTCGTAAATATTAAGATCGCATGTTTCGATAATAAGAAATAGTTGTACTTATCTCAAAAGTTTTGTGAGGGTTGATATGATTAATGATGATTTAAGAGAGTAAATTACTTTATCGAAATAATACGAAAAGAATTTTTCTCAAACGTCTGAATAAGTCTGAATAGTAAAGTTAATATCTATAAGTATATTAATATATGCGTATAAGCGAAGCACTAGCGTAAACAAAAGCCTGGAACGATTAATTAAAATCTCTAAAATCTACACGGTGTAATGAGAGAAATGTTAAAATACAATTTATTAACATAGAATGTTAGAAAATTATTATGTCACATACAGTTTCTACCGTAAGTATTTCATTTGTATTCGTACATTCATGTACCAATGTATAATAATAAAAATTGTTGGTTTTAATGGAATATTGCATGACGCGAGTATACTATTTGGTCATGTCGAGTATTGTGCAACGGCTAACTGATAAATTTAGAGTTAGTCGGTCCAACGAGGAGCAGCGTTTCTCCTTCAAACGACTCCTGCCTCTCAAGCAAGTGTGAAAACTTGACGCCGCGGTTAGCAGTTGCTCCATCTTTTCCTTTTTCTCCCTCAGCCCCCGTCGTCACCGAGGACTCCCACCTTAAAACCCCTTTATCCAGGATGCGTGGTGCATGGCTGGCTCAAATCCCGGCGTAGTTGTGTATCGGGATTCGCGAAAGGCGCGGTAAGACGAGGCGAGACGAGCGAGCGAGCGAGCGGGCGGGCGAGCGCCCTACGCCAGCCATGTTTGCGGGTTTATAAATTGGGTTCGGCGCTGGGGATTTTTCTATTAGGACAAAATTGGTTCTTTCAACCGCCACCAGAGCGGTCGGCCCTCCCCCGATCCCTCCCTTCCATCGATCCATGCTCTTCCATACTCGCCGCGACTCGTCGATCCTCCCTCTTTTTCCCTCTTTCTCTCCCTCTCTCCCTCAGAGCCCCATTCCTCCTTTTCTTCTCTCTTTCCCGATCCCGAGCACTTCCATCTTCGTCCACCCTGTCACGTCCTCTTCGTCTCTTTTGCGCGACCGAGTACCAGGGGGATGATGGGTGATTTGCCAGGGGCTGGTGCACCGGTCCGGGAGAAGGGCAGAATACGCGGGAGGGCAGGACGCGCCACGGGGGAGGGATGCTCGTGGCAGCTCTCAAAAGTCGATATTTCCGTCACCGGTGTTATCGATGTTTCCTACATTCTGTGTCCAGCGTCACCATAAACGAGGTTACCGATCAAAGTGGTGCCGGCGTCGTCGCCATGGCGTTTCTCTTAGGTGCGCGCGGATGTTGCTACGGCGGCGACTTCGCTCGTTCGGAATTGGAATAGCGCGGCACATGGATTATGTTATCTGCCTATGGTTTATGTTATTGGGACTAATTGCTGCGTTCAAACGCAAATGTAATTTTCAAGCGCGCGTTATCATGCACGCGTTAAAGGTCCCTGTTCGTCGCGACGCGTTAAACGCGCGCAATCGATATTAAATTTTAAAAACGGTTAATCCACCCGATATATCGGTATACGCAGAGATATTTTAGATTTGTCGCGAGAAAAAGTAGGAAAAATGTGTGTCAATTATGCCAATTATAATAGAAGCGCGTGGAACGAGCCGTTTTACGATTACAAATACGCGTCAAGCGTACATAATTGATCTCGCGAGTTTGTCTGACGTGGCAACGCGGGAGGGGATTTAGAATCGTAGCAGCTTAAACAACGTGTCTTGTTAATTTCGCCGCTCGCACTTAGCGCGAGCAGTTTCCAATAAGAAAATTTAATTAACCACGCACTCCGCTCGGGTAGGAATTAATTAGATCTCGTCGTGCAATTAATGGGACGCGATTGTTCGCGATACTCGAGCTTAAGTGACGCCTGCCACTATCCCTCTCTGTCCTCCCCGTTCGTCCCGGGGCTCTAATTAGCCATCGCCATTTTTCCATCGGGCACCCCATTATCGGCCATTGAGGCAAGAGCGGGGCAAGCCGGAATAGAAGTTTAATGAAGTTTACCGCGGCAACGAGATGATTTCACGAATACCCCCGAAATGGGAACACACCCATTTCGCGATGTCATAAACCCGATGTGACGTGCAACGACGGCCGAATCGACCGCATTTATCTCCGTAATCGGTAAAACGATTGGCGGGTCTCCGCGTAAATCACGCTCGTGTTTTCTCGAAACGATTCTTCCCAGGTAGCATTTTGCGAGTGGGTAATAACGATTCTGGTAATAGCGGTCGTCGCGGTTCCATTTGCTCCTCGTCGCGAAATTTGCGTTTGCAATTTTATCACACCAACGTTATATTTTTGCTTATCCCTTTTTGCATAATTCCACGTCTTTACATATATTCCCTCTCGTCATGAATATCGAATTACCTTCAATTCCTATCGCATTACATATCGCGACATATAAACTGTACCACGAATAACTAATAATTAACTATTGCACCTTGAATTAGCAGTTGATGTAAAAATTTTTAGATTCCATTCAAAATTTATATTTCTACAAAATTGCAAACTAATTATCGAATTGTTATATATATATATATATATCAATAATAATTTCTTATCTTTTCTTTTTTTTAATAGGATTTTAAAGCATATAAACGAGTACCATTTGAAAAGTTCTCGGAATAAAATAGAAAAACAGCTCCAATCTTTTTATATATTTTTTCTACGTAATCTCCATTTACACCTATGCACTTTATATTTCTGACGGGTTATTACACTATTACGAGACTTTAGTTTGTCAATGCAACAAAAAATAAAAATAAAAAATTTCTCCCCAGCAAAGAGTTTCTTCAACTGTGGAAATAGGTGGAAGTTCGACAAATCATGCAGATATGTTCGTTCAAAGATCTATAAAAAATGAATCCATTTGATGGAACGAATTGGAATTTTATACGTGTTCATAGACGGGCAGAATTTTCCATTTAACGTATGATGTCTGTGTGCGGTGGCCATTCGTTTCGAGAACTTTCCAAATGACCCGCGTAGATTCAAGAGCAACAACTGCAATAAGGCGGCAATGCGCACGTAAATGAAGCATGTAGCAAATTCGCAACAAAGTTAAAGCTGAACGAACTGAATGGCAATCGGTGGGGAGGGGAAACGAAAGAAAAAGACATTCCGCGTCTATTGATGAAAATGTCTATTAATTCGCTCGGAACTCGATAAACTCCTGTAATCTCGAAAAGTTGGATCCCTGGTTTTTCCACGTCCTCCGATGCCCAATGTTGCCCTTTGTTCTCAACTGGGCGAGCGTAATGCGCGCGATATGCGACAGGCAGACTAAACGAGAGCGAGCGATTGCGAGCTCTCCCAGGGTGAAATTATTCGATTTGCCGCGACAGCGCAGCACGAGATGTACATACGCGGTAGTATATACGTCCCGCGTTGACGAGCGAAGGGCCCGCCATAAGAGGGCGACGCGGCCTGGTCATTTGGCTTGACTTCATAAGTCATTAGAATCAGCCCCGAAACGAGTCGTTTGCAGCAAAACACCCAGTACGCGCACGGGAAGTTACATATGCGTACATAGGGTGCCCGGAATGAACGGATCAAATTCCGACAATTCAAAGTCCAGTACTCTGGTACTTTTCTATCTACTCCCGAGCACTTTTCTATTCTCAATATTAACTGTTTTTGCAAGCATATTAAGATTCTATATATAACAATGATCTCTCGAGATTATGCGTAAAGACCGGTGACTTTTGCCCCCGGATATTGAAATTTGCGATAAGTTATATCTATGCGACTTTAGTTACTCGCAAGCCAGAGAATCTCGATGTCTAAATGTCTAATTTTTAGTGGAAAAATGTTTAAAGTGTCATTTGGAAGTTTCGGGACACCTTGTACAACTGGCGGACTTTCGGCAGGAGAGGAACACGGGGTTCGCCTAACCAAATTACATCAATCCCATTTCACATCGTTTTGACATGGCAATTGAATTGAGTCTCGCGCAACTGTTGTGTTTTCGGTCGTGTGGAGAAGAGGCTCCGAGGACAACGGGGTTGCCGGGGATGGAAAAAGAGAAGGAAGCGGCAGACGTGATGTCGATTCCTTAATAAAGTGTAACTAATTATCGGATACATG
Organism: Vollenhovia emeryi; assembly: GCF_000949405.1. Classification (NCBI taxonomy): domain Eukaryota; kingdom Metazoa; phylum Arthropoda; class Insecta; order Hymenoptera; family Formicidae; genus Vollenhovia; species Vollenhovia emeryi. The sequence continues at coordinate 3,071,267 of NW_011967236.1, read as the reverse complement.
GATGTGTCTCGCCGTGTTTGCCTCTATCGCATATTAAATTAAACAAAATAACGTGACAAAGTGTTCGCGATAACGACTGGCCTAAATGACAATCGGTACATTTTTAAGTACACACAAATGTTTTGCCAAACATGTTTAACATATTAATACACGACACCCAGAGTTTCCGAATGCGTCTATGGTCAGTATTCATAGTCAGATCTTATATTCAAGAGCGTCTTGAGGTCATCTTTAGATACTCCGTAGCCAACGAAATGTTCCATACAGCATCTTTAGATAAATTCAAGACGGTCTTGAATATAAGATCTGACTATGAATACTGGTCTAAACGCCCGTGTCCACGATGCTAGAACTTGGTCCAAGTTCTAGTTCCGAGAAACGTGTAGCCAATCAACCTGCAGCTATTCCATAAAAGCTGCAAGTTGATTGGCTACACGTTTCTCAGAACTTGGACCAAGTTCTAGCATCGTGGGCACAGGCCTTAAGAGAACGTGTTTGGTATTTCTTCTATGTATCTTTCACATGTAAGTTTTGGAAACGTCGAAAACTGTAAAATGCAAAGTTCGACAATAAAGCCAACGGCACACGATACGATTTTTCCTACCGCATTACCTACGAGAACCAATAAGGATGCAGAGCTTTAGATCAAGTAACTTAAATCCCGATTGGCTCTCGCAATTCAGTAGGGAAAACAGTATGCCATTGGCTTAATTATTGCATTATGTTACAACTTTCGTTACAATCGTGTAAGCACACAATACCAGAAGTTCCCCTACGGTTCCGTGCCTTGCTACAGGTCTGAGCATCGCGCATCTTTCTTTTGCTTCCTTCCTTCCTTCCTTCCTTCCGCACCCTCGGCAGGGAACGACGAATAACGGCGTGCGAGGGCGAATGGTATTCGAGTATTCACCCCGGGCTTCCCCGGCCCGTTACGAAGGGGGCGGCCGGTTCGGTGGATAATGGTGGCGCGAGGCAAGTGCCTTAACTTTTCCTTATCGAAAATAAGTCGTTAGCCGGCCTTTCATCTTTAAACGAGTTTTCGCGGCGCGCTGAGTTTTTACCCGAGCCCTCCCTCCTCCCCCCCGGTCTCTCCCTTCCCCGTGCCCGTTCCTCAGCGTGCGACCCTCCTGTCGGCACTTTCGCGCACGTTGCCTCGGTTTAAGGGATTTTTCAATTTCGCCACGGCAAGCTAATTTAATTTCTGGCTGTGGCCTGCGCACCGTAAAGAGGCGGTTATTATACGCGACGTTTGCTCCGGGCCAGCATGGCCGATTGTTTTTCTCTTCATTTTTGTCCCCCCTTTTTTTATCGGCTTAATTGCTGCGGTAAACCTCCTCGGATGGACGGCTACGTAAATTTTCTGCCCGAGAGAAGGGAATTTAATTTTAATGGCGGCTCGGCGGTTTAAATAATACACCAATGTTATTGGGCGGAATAAGCGGTATTGCTACCGAGTGATTATTGCGTGTGTCACGCATCCATGGATGCGCAAGCGTTGAAATAACGAAAATATCGCGGATAAGAAAAGTTATATACGCGCAGGAGTAGCGATTGCAATTTTAATTGTACGTATATTGTTATTTCTTGTGTGCATTCAATTCCTTGTAGAAATACCACGTCGCAGGAACGATTTATTTCGTTACGAGAAGGTGCTTTTCTCGTTCTCCAAATTATCTTCGTTTCGACACTTGCACACTTTTCTGCTGACACCTGACGAATATTGCCACGACAAGCGCGTGCTCGGGGAGATAACGAGAAACATCAGAGTATTATCAGATAAATTAGTAGACAGGTATCAGCAGCTTTTCGCGAATAGCCGGCTTCATCGGCTGTCGTTTCTCAATGAAAGAAAAATACTCCTCTTCTGAGAGAAAATCGAGTTCGCGAGACGACGGGTAAGCAGGACGTTCCGGGAGCGCGTTGCTTCATTGTTACTATACAGGGGAAGCGAGAAGTAACGGTCCCCTTCCCTTGTTGGTCTCGTGGTGTGGCTTAGAGGAGCACAATGCTGCAAAACCGCCGGCAATCCGCTTACAAAGTGACATCTTTACGCAATTACTAGTAATTGGTCGCTCTAGTCGTGCCAAATCCTCGTAAACCTAATTAGGATAAAGAATGCAATCGGAGATGCTTCAAGGGGCGCATCGGCTCCTTTCGTCGTGTCGCAACAGCCGGGAATTCGTTTGCCGCGTAAGACTCTCTGGGAACTTTCGCGAGTGTATGCGCGGACACGTGAAATTCTCAACACCGGACGTGAATGTGGAATACAAACGAAAAGATTTACAGAGCAGATCTGTCGCACGACTTGTGAGAGATATTGTTATCATTATATGATGAATTAAAGAGAAATCGCGGGTATTGTGACATTTTGATAACAATTTATTTCACGTTCATTAGGTTTTTTAGAAAACTCGCCCTATAAAGTCTTTATCGTACGACCGCTTTGAATAAATTATTGGATTTGCGACATTGCAGATATTTTTGTAGGATGAAGATTAAGAAAATGTTGCCGTACGAATTACCTGGATTACTAAGTACATTGTAACGAGACCTGTATTTTATACGACGCTTTGAAAGCTGCAGTTATTTGAAGTTGTAATCTAGTAATTCCGAGGAAACGAAAACGCAATCGATTTACGCTACGAACGTGATAATCGCGTTATCGAAATCGAGTAATAATCAAATGAAAGCATTTCGCCCCGACCCAGATGAGCGTCTTAACGAAGTTCATCCGAATTATCAGCAATTATCGAGCCTTCAATGTAATTCCGTTAGCGACACTGTGAAGTTGGAAAAGGCGCCGCTAAAAGCATTCCCCCGAAAGGTCAAATCAGATTGTTGAACTGCTGACAGAAATCATTTCGAACGTAATTATATAACTTCTCGAAATACGTGGCGATAAGTCTTATCGTCAAGGTTACGATTGTAAAATTGCCGATGGGCGTAACGTGACAGTGAAATTGCGACGCGTCGGTGAAATGTTTGAGCGCGTTCTGGAATAAAAAATAATATTTTTTTCATTCTCGCGCGCGCAAAGATTATAATCGCGTTTAAAATGTGCAATTAACGTTTAAACGCTGCTCAATGTCTCTCGTACAAATTGGGTCTCGGGAGTGGAGTTTTACTACGGGGCGCGTCAATGATTCGCTCGGATAAGAAATCTCGGAACGGGGCGTCTCGCGCTCTCGTGTCTCCCGAGCTGGTGACAAAATTGCCCTCCTTTGCCTCCCTTTCTTCGAATTCGTCGAGCGGCAAACGGTGTTACGGCAAAATTGTCACTTATACGCCAACTTTGGAGAAGAGATAAAGAGAAAACGAGGGCGAGGGCAGGAGCACAGCCGCGGATTGGGACGGAGAGGGGGGGGAGGAGGGGGGAGAGGGTAGGGGGAGGAAGACGGGGAATTTACCCTATACGCGAGTACGAAATGTTGTTGCGCCGTCGGGGAGGCACTTCTGGGCGCGGGGTCCTATTCTAAGGCGGCTTACATGGCGCGGCGGAGCCGCCAGGCCACGGAAAAACGTCTTTTACTTCTCGAAACGCGACGTGTGGCGACAATTCCATTGTGCATTTCATTCGGTCGGCCGCTTTGAGATACAAGCACGCATACCCTTTGTCCCGGGGCTGCGTGGGGATAAAGGTGGCGACGCTGCCGGTGGAGGGAGGAGGGAGGGCGGGGGACAGGGAGGGGGATTCTCACTGTATAGGTGCCGGGAGGATTACGAGAGGTGAAAAAGTATTTTGACACCCCGTATAATGGACCGGCCACGGGGCGCACCCAATTAGGTGTCGTTGGGGCGTGAACGTGCGGCGCGGTTGGAAGCGCACGGAAAAGATACAAGACTGTCTTGTAAGTGGTGTCGCGGGATCAATGGCTGGTGGAAGTTTGGGGGCCCCCCCGAGTTGCTCCGCGTTAAGCGGGGATACGATCTCCGCTCGGTTTGGCTTGGACGTGGCTTGAAGCAGACCGAGAGCTTCGCGATTCTTGTAGTATCCTTTTGTAACGTGGTTTTTGTTCCTTCGAGAAGGCGGGGGGGAGGAAGAGGAGTTTGGCAGGAGGGCAAGAGAAAGATGAGTCTTACGATTCCCACATAACGGCGGTATCGCGTCTGTCTGTGTCGTGGTTTGGCCACTGAAATAAGATAAGACGCGGCATCCCGTAAAAATCGGGCAGGTTTGACGGAGGTTCAGGAAGCAGGAATTTAATCCGAGATTGTATTAAAATAATTATCAGTGCTGGAGCTTGGTGCATTAGTCCGATCGGATGTTAAATACGCAATAAAGGAGGATTGCGCGGTTTGAGAGCGGCGCGAAATTTCGCCCCGACCTTTCGCCCGCGAGTATTCTCGCCGATAATTTCACCCTCCGGAAATTTCCCCGCTCCGTATAAGACGTAAGTCCGCCGTCCGCGCCAGCGGGAAAATAATGAAATTTCAGGATAACTGGTAGGCAATTCATAGTCGCTGAATGATTTCTATTAACGACAGTCGAAGGCGGTCGAAGGCACTGCGAGAGAGAGACCACCAGAGAAATTGTAGGAAGGCAATCTCCCGTGAGGAGATGGGCCGTTTTTTCTCTCTGCCACCGCCGCCGCCGCCGCCGCCGCCGTTGACGTTCGTCCCTCTGCTCCACCACAGAACGCGATGATCTATTTCCTATCGAACCCGTTTCTTTTTTCGCGCCGAGGAACTAACTCACCTACGACGCGATATCACGCCGCCCGATCCTGCCCGTTAATTCGCCTCCGTCGTTCTTCTCCTCCGTTTCACCTGTGAGGACCGAGAGGGTTTCAAGCCTACGGTGACAAACGGAACCAGCGGAGGGAGAGAGGGGGCGGAGCGGGAGATGGCGAAGGGGTGATTTTAGGTCGGCTAATGTCGTTTCGCTTTTAATGAACTTCTCCGTTCGTTAAGTACGTTTCTCCATCTCCGACTTGCTGCCCACCGAACGGCACCTTCGTCAGAGGTATAGAGAAAGAGAGAGAGAGAGGGGGGGGGGGGGAGATTTCCCACTTATACGATCGTTTGCGCCCGTCTTTTCTGTACCGGAACTTCGTACCATCGCGTCGTCCCCGCGCGACAGAATAATCGCAGCGAAGATAAAACTTTGCATATGATTATTGCGCATATTTTTTATATTGCTTTATACTGCGATAGTTGTCGCCTTTAATGATCATATAGCACTAATGAACACTTATATAATAACGTAAAAAAGAAAGAATATAATGTAGGTTCTATATTTTTGCTACGATTTAACTTAACCCTAAGTTTAATATTATTTTATTAATTCAGGCTATTTGCAAATACTTTTCTTAGTAATCGCGTTGTGTGACTAATACTAAAAAGATTGTCATGTATTTTGAGAAAACCGGAAATTAAAAAGAGCTTGACTTTCATAGCCAGAGTTGTATGAGCGTGAACTAACTTCTTCGTGTGATTCTTTATATCGAAAATGTCGCTAGCACAAAGATATTTTTTTAAATACAATTTATGAAACGAATAGATGAATATACGGTCGTGGTCAGAAAGGTTGTCCGACGTTTTATGATAAATTTCAGAAATACAGTCTACCATGCGAGAGATTATAGCTTTTGCTCACGGATATGTGCGGCGACGCGTTATTAAAGCAAAGAAATGATATGTAGAAATATCCATACAATGGTGCTTACGAATATTCCGAAAACTTATTGTAAAACGTCCAGCAACCTTTCCGATCACGACCGTATCTATTCGTTTCATAAATTACGCTTACTTCACATTGTCCTTTTCGTTCTACGATACACCTGATACTTGTAATATTTAAGAAGAGAAACAGTAAAGTTTTTGTATAAACAATTTGAAGTTTCTTTTCGTGATGTTGTGTACCGATAATATAATATTCAATGTTAGAGGAGGAAGATAATTTACTACGACATTATTTGCGTGACCTACGACGCATTCCGTGTACTCTTAATGCAATTTCTCCGTAATGGCAACTACGTTGAGGCATCTGAGGGACTTTCGCTGCGCGATCTCAATATTACTCCACCCCACAATATTATTCTACAAGCACCGATTAACTACGTCACGACTACGTCGTTACCTTGTTGTTATAGGCATACCAGCTTGTCGCGTATACAAAATGAGTTCGGATAACCTTTGAGCACCCGTAAATTAACGATTATAAGCTTTTGTGCATCATAATTTTAATTGTTCTGGAGCATCGCTTTTTTGTAACGATAAATCATACGAACAAAAATCTTGTGAAAAATACGAGTATGAATAATGACAATGATAAATATCTATAAACGGACTCAGAAGTGAAGAAACTGTTGTATTTCTTAGTATTAAAATTACGGCCGAATTAATTAATTTAAAAAAATTTATTTTTAATACAATAATTTCTCAAGGGCGTTCCCTTTGCTTTACCTGAATAAAGTTTGATCGAATAAAGGCGGAGATCGACTTTATTTTAGATTAAATGAAGCGGAGAAACCGACATTGGCAATCGAAATAGAGGAGAGAGAGAGAGAGAGAGAGGGGGGGGGGGAAGAAAAAAGGATCTGTCGATATCTATTCGATCATGCGGAAGGAATGCGCCCTTCTGATGAAGAAAAAATGTTACTTCTCGAATTGAAGACGATCACTATTGTAAAAAAATACAAACGTCGCGTGAAAAAGACAAAATATTACAACTCATTAAATAATAACTTTGAAAATAAACTTTAATTAGCAAAACGATACTACAAATGAATATTGTTACAGTCATACGTCGCGACTTTTGATTTTTTAAATAGGAACTCTGTACCATTTTGCGACGTGTTATTTGTTAATCTCTTGCTTCTCGAGCCCCTCTCTCAGTTGTTATATCACTCATAGTTATTCTTAGAAAATGGAAAAATAAGATTACATTGCGCTCAAGATAGAATAATGGGAACAGAAAACCTATTTTACGCGTAATCAGACGATCGATTTATATCAGTGGTGTGAGACAGAACTTGGTTAAATCTTGACACTTAGATAGCAGCGCGGAAATCGACGTATGCATATAGATCCGTTAAGCGTGATAGAGCTGGAAGAATTCCAGTGCGATTACGGGAAATGAAATTTTCCTGAGAAGAAAGAACGGTGTAATTTCGACGCGGTCAAATTTCCATATTTATCCCGTAAGATGCGTCTTAATCATAGCCATTATCTCTGCATATATTCATGGCGTTGGAAAATCAATTCTCATTAATCACTTTCCAAGTTTTTATTTTCGCTTTTCTTCAATATTATTGTTAAATCGTTTATAGTGTGTTTTCATCGAAGAAACTTTTACCCCCGTGGCAAACGTTTATTGCATACGAGCCAAAATCTCGTTTTACGTAATTTAAAGTATCGTTTACGTGCGGAACAGATTTTCGTACGTAAAGGAAACCGATAACGTTATCTTTATGCAACTCATCTTGTATCTGCCGATTTCAAAAGGGGCGTGGTATAAACAGTCCGTAATATTGTGTTGATATCCGGACGATAGCTCACCATTATTTATAAATAACGTTTATCCCGAGACTTGACAAAGTTGCCAATCATTAGACGCGAGGAAACGTGATAACCCGCAGTAAGCGCTGTTATTCTCGCAGTTTCGCGTGAAAAGAAAGTCAAACTTATTATTCCGGCACTTATCGGCGCTGACGTCTTGCTAAGTTCCGCTCAACAAAGAAGATCGCGATGGGGCGCGAGAAAAATCGCGTTTATCGCATTCGCCGCATTATTCCGATTTGTAAACGAGCGGTATTTACCGCGTTCGAATTCTTTGCACGTCGCAAAAAAAATTGTGATTCAACAAGTCGCTGCCGTGCCGGAAACGCGAATCGAGATGTATTGAGTTGCAAATTACTACGCTATTACGTTGATTACGTGCAAGTCCGGAAATAGCGGCGTAAAGCACACTGAAGTGAAAATTAGTAGATGCACAATTTTTTGCGTGTTAAATGTAAATTTTTGAGCATGATTGCTATGCCATTAGCGTACTTCAAACTTTGCATTACGCATTTTCAGAAATTTGCTCTTTTCTCTTCTTTCAATTTTTTAAATATGTATACGAAATTATACCAATTGTCAACATACAGAAACGCTACGAAAATGGAATGATATAACGCGCGAACGGTTGAGAATGGAGTGATGACCTATTTGAATTGTCTGCTCGCTAGTTAAAGAGATCTAAGGAATCTACGCTGCTTTTTGTTTCTGCTGCACGGCTTCTGCTGCTTTAATGCCCGCGAGGCGATACGCGAAAGATACATGAAAACTTTAAGACATGTAACAAAACTGAGGTCAAGAGCTATCTAAGAGCGAAGACAACATTTTATTCACGTATCAATAATACAATAATACTATCTAAGACGTTCCTTTTACAATACAATCATCTCTAAAGACACTGATATTATTACGCAAAGGATTGCACAAGTAGTTTATCGATATTTCTGTAGTGAAGGCATAATAAAAGTTATAAAAATAAGACTTGAAATTTAGCTTATTTTGCAGAACATTTTTGCAAAAAGAATGACAGGCAGTAATGTGCATATCAGAATGTAATATCAGAAAGCAATATCAGAACTGATACTTTATCCTACGTGACTAGAGTTCAAGGCGAATATATGCATGATAATAAATTAAATAACAGTAGGTATTTTGTTGTTATGATCGGACCAAGTTGATTTTTAGAAAAAGAATTTTACGTTTTTGCATAGTAGATCACTTTTTTGAAATAACGGAACTAAAAGATATTGTATTATGGAACTTATCAAAATGGATTTTGATCAGAATCGTTTAATTGTTTCCTAGATTTCTATTGTGTTTTTAGGAAAAAACGGAATAATTCCGGTCGAAATCTATTCCGAGCAGTGTTATAATACATGCTCTGATGAGATTTCTATAATAATCCAATCGGCAATCGGCAGAATATTTACGAATTAATGCGGGCTCAATTTTTGAATTTTCGACGCTGGTTCGATCGTTAAATCTCGTGCCCAAATATTCGACGCCGTTTCGTCATCTGGCTGGATGCTGCTGGTTTGACGTATTGCCGTTATCGGACTTTCCAACGATTTTGCAATTACCCGATGTCAGTTATTAACGACCGATTACGCGTGCAAACATACGCATATCGCGCGTGCGAATACACATATGTGCGTGGCGCGCGCCTGTGATTTGGATAAGTTACATCGCTCTCGTGAATGATAAACATGTGGGAGGAGACAATCGCGAATTTCAATATCAATAATTCTAAATCGTATCAAATTGATTCTTGTTTCATCGACTGTGTATACATTTAATAAATCGTTTTAATTGATAGAAATATTCTTACCTTTTAAATCAATGTATATTGCAATATCTAATTGCAAAGTTTTACACTGTATAAAAACAACGCGTGAAAATATAATTAAAAAAAAAACATTTAATTCGACGTAGCGTTTAAAACTACGCGATAGATGTGTAATAAAATATCTATGTGCGCAATGATGTTATCTGCGTCATACGATCTTCTGACGTACAGAGAACGCATTGGAAATTTACTTATTTGAAAAAAAACTTCAGTATCGTCAAAATAGAATAGTGTACTGTATAAGCAATATTGCGACAAATGTTTTCATCATCTTTTACGTATCCTCGTCGTTATGCGTCGAAGTGAAAGTACCAAAGTAAATCCTAGCCGACCGTTGCATCAGCATAGAGCTGATGAAATTTTAAAGCAGTATAAGATGAAAACAAGGAAAGCAATGGTGGGAGAGATGATTTTTTTGAGATATAAAAACTTAACCGGCGACGCAGTTAAAAATTAAATGAAATAATAAAAGTTTGCATTAACGTCAGAGAAATTGACAGAAGCAATTAATCTTTATATTAGATTGCAACATCGTTGGACGTTTTGCAAGAGCACCATAAAACGATACCGACGTTTTTACTTCAGAAGAACTTTCTATGTTTAGAAAATTGTACTTCAAGTTTCACGGTGATGTCTAGCAAGATACCTATGTATATTCATGCATAAAGGTATGTGTCATACATTCCTACTTGCGAATTACGCCTATAAGGAAACGGGGTTTCGCTATCGCATAAATCGAAACTTATCGGGGACAAAGATAAAACATTGGCTTTGCAAGATTGTGTCATTGTTAGTAAATAATCCTTTTACGTAATAGCGTGTACGCGATACGAGGGTGATTCCCGTCAACAGCGTCTAACGAGTGACAAACGCGTGAAATTGTCAATATACAATATTTCATCATTCATTCACGTTATTTGCTTGGTTGCTTTGTTAATTATTTGCTTGGTTACATCATAATTGATACAAGTGCACCAATGAAAGAAGAACCGTGAATATATTACGAAGAAAATTTCGTTCGCGAACTCTTGATAACTTTTGATACATTATCTCTCTATTCACCTGCGGTTCACACGTCTGCTATTTCTACTTCAACGAAAATATTGTACATATAAAGCGCTCTTATCAGAACGGCATTCTCGACGGCATTGTTTGTAAATTTGTAAGATACGATTCATTCAAGAAATTTTGAAGTGCAGCTTTATCTGGAAATATTTGTCATCGTTGTTTCAAGAGGCATTGACATATCTTGGTGAGAAATATTTGTTAAGTTTTCATTCTTAACTGATTGAGAATTGAGACAGATCAAGTGTACGACGAAGGGATTAATACCGGCACGCTGATAAGAATCGCACACACAAAAAAGAACAATGGAGACAAATGTCACAGTAAAAGATTTACACAGATGTTATATTAATAAGTGTGTTTACACTTGATAATTTGGACATCTGTATTTTCGGAAGATTGTCGGATAAAGGGCTCTGAAGAAATAGTGAAAATATAATGGATTAGGAACAGTACGCGACGAGAAAATCTAATACTCGAAGGTTAATCTTTACTGTTCTTTTTATGAACCAACAATTTAGATATATGGCGCGATAGTACGTTTGCTCGAGAAGTTACAAAAGGAAACAATGATTAAGAATCGCCAATGATAAGAATTACGGCGAACGGGGAGTTAAGGCAATGTAAAAAGTAAATTGCAAAATATGACACCGTTTCTGGAATTTATTGCATATGCATATTGCGTATGTATAAAAGAGCAGAACTATAAAATCGTCTCTGACCTGCGATTAGATATAATGCTTATCAAAAAATGAGGTTTGTAGAATTCATGGAGATACATTATCGATAAAGCAATTGTTTATCTCGTTATATTCCCCATCTAAGGAGAAGTTACAGATATTTCTTTCCATGTCCTGAATTTTGGATATCCCTCTTAAGTTTGTATTATAATTACAGTATTTATACTTATGATTCCTTGTAACGATTGAATATGTGCTCGGACTCGATATATACATGTGTATATATTTCGTTAAAATTTATATAGTCCATATAATCTTCAATCAGCGATAGAACAGCTGCGGGGCTAAGTCGTGATGCCCGTATGGTAAACATTGTATAATCAGGGAAACTATTTAGTGACATTTTTCTAGTGTATGTGAGTATTTCTTTTTGTGTGTGGGATGACTTTCTGACGCAACCAACATGTTATCGCTAAATATAAAAGGAGGCATAGCCGAGCGCGTTGTCAGTGTAGAAGGGATAACAGAAGTGTTCACTTTGGTGGGACGTGCTCTCGACTAAGTCCGTGCGTTTACCTCTTGGGAAACGATCTTAATATATACATATAGAAGGAAGAAGAGATCTACGTTCGCGCAGAGAAAGAGACGGAGTGTACGTTTGGGCTTTTCAAATTGTGATCAATGCCGCTGACGATCAACAATTGATTTATTAATAATACTGTCTCAACTGATCGTGTGCTGAAACGCAACGTACTGGAACTCACGCGCGTGATTAATAATCAATTCGATTCGGAGGTTCACAGCAAAGATCTATCAAGCGAGTGCCTTACACAGAGCGTGAACAGAAAAATGGATTATTCTTATTTCATGACGGACGTCTCCAAGCGCAGGCGGCCAGCCACAACGCGGGAGCTAAGTAAGCAGCAAGTTCTTCGCTTTGTTGTCGTGAAGCTCAAACGCAATAATCAGTAGCGAGCAAAGTGTAAATCAGCAAACGATTCGACTTACATCTAATTAGCAATAATTGCAAAGTCTTTCTTTTATGATATATTAATAAAATCACCAAGATAAAACATTTACGCAGAAAATTGATAAGTTGACTTTGATGCTCGCGATCATAATTAGTTGCGAATATACCAATAACGCGGAATATTAATGTCCCACCCCGATAAACCTAAGGATGTTGTAATTATGTCGGACGATGATCGACAATGAGGATCTTTCATCTGTTCTAGCTAAAATAGCGTACTCCGCGAAAAAAGATACCATTTCTTTGGCAGAGGGAATGCCCAACGAAAAAACATTCCCGTTCACGGAAATTTCGGTTAAACTCTGCGACGGTACATCCTTTACTCTCGAAGGCAGCGAGTTAGGTGCCGCTCTCCAGTACATACCCACGCAAGGTTACCCTCCTCTGGTGCAGGTAGAAAATATTTTCAACGTTATCTGAATCTTCTTCAAATCTATTCTACAGGAAAATGTTAGATATGACATAGTGCCCATATCTTATTGATTAGAAGGAAAATTAAAGAAACGATAATAAGGAAAAGATAAGAAGAGAAGAACGGATAAAAAACAAAAGACTAAAAGATTTCGAAAATGAGTTATTTAGTAATCACGTTCCGATTGTGTCACATTGTTCGGCCGAGGTTGCGCCTTGTGTAATCGACCGTGTTGTTATACCCGGAATCTTTCGTTACCAAGATAAGGGAATCGACTACAATGTGTCTAACAACGTCGGACATCAAATTGGTTTCAGGCCCTGAGGGAATTCCAGAGAAGGGCACACGCGCCGCCCTTATGGGAGAGACGCGACATAGTCGTCGTTTCGGGGTCTCAGGACGGGCTTAGCAAGGCTTTGGAGGCTATAATCGGCACTGGTGATCCGATTTTGGTCCCCGACCCTTTCTATCCTGGCGTCGAAGTTGTGGTGAGTGAATATAGATATGCTTTCATTAGTGAAAGAAATTTGAGAAGAATCCCGTACGTGTACGCGCGTCGCGACGTTTTAATCCTTTTAACTACTAAGTATACAATAAGTATTGTACGGTAGCGGTAAAAAAAGCCTCTTCTAGAAAGCTTTGTAACATGATTTTATTAATTTTTTATATCGAACAGAGAAGCCTACGAAATAAAAATTAATATTTTTTATATTTCATATCTCTTATATTTATATGAAGAATGGTGTGAAAACACTGGAGTTTTATGTTTTGACCCGAGTTCGATTTAATCTAATTTACTTTAAAAGAATAACTTTTTTCTTCCGTTTTCTTTTCCAAGTATCAAAACGTTCAGCGGTTTATTTGTTATTTCAAATTTTTGTTACTACGGGAATAATACGGGTGTTGATTTCGATCACAGATAGCACCGCACAAAGCGGAGTTTCTAATGATCCCGCAAGACGACGACGGTCCCATTCCGGAAATACTTCGGGAAACTCTGATAAAACGGGAGCTTTCCGGAGGAAAAATGCCGAAAGTAATGTATATAAACGCTACTGGCACGAACCCTACCGGCATCATTATACCTCTGGAAAGACGAAAAGAGATCTATAGGATAGCCTGCGAGTACAACTTCTTACTTCTCGACGACGATCCTTATCATTTCATGCATTTTGACAAGGTGAGTCATGGCTTTCATATGTGACGAATGTGTTATTTAACGTGGATAGGACATAAAGAAGTTAAGCCGGCCACGTCAATACGAACGTTAATAGACGTATTAATAAACGTATAAATATACATACGTTAATATTTACTATACAAATAATTATATCGAAAATTACTTAAAAAATGGAAATCTGCAAAATGGTATTTTATAAACGGGCCCGCAGATTACAGTGCAAATTAGATAAGTTTACTGTATGATGTATCTTTGACGTAATTCCGGCATAATTTTGCATAAACGTAAATTAAATTCCGAGTGACCTACGCGATAACGTTAAATTTTATATCTTTTAAAGCTGTTTAAAATATGATAAAATGCAGTAGCAATGTACTCAAAACGAATGAGGACATTTGTTAATTACAATATAGGTGCATTAAGTACTGTGCTATTTGGTGCCATCAAACGGCAAATTATTAGAGATGTTATGCAAAATTTATAGATAATATTTCAAATTTCTCGATGATATCAATCCGCACATCATGAATGTCTTTCATGACAATCTTTGACGTTTGAGAAAGACAGAACAAGATCTATATTTACATTTATAATATAACTGATATAATACAAAATTATACACGTTTATAGAATCACGAATATTCAATGAAAGTAACGTAAATACTATTGGAGAGATATTCGTCATAAAAATGGAAAAATATGGTGGCATTTAAAATAAATGATATTCCTTCTCAGGAAGAGCCTAAGTCTTTCTTATCGCTCGATACGGAAGGTCGGGTAATTAGATTGGACTCATTCTCGAAAGTGATCAGCAGTGGCATCAGATTAGGCTTTCTGACCGCCGCAGCTCCGCTGATAGCCAGCGTAGAGCTCCATTTGCAGAGCAGCCATCTCCATGCTCCTACCTTATCGCAGGTTGGTAGAGATATATCCCTTACCCTTTGCAACGCCCTTCGCGACCCTTCGTCCGTTACCCTAGCTTAAACTTTTCTGTATCGTCGGTAACGTGTAAACTAGTGCTGCAATAAAACTTCGAACCAATGTAAAAAACTAATCAATCTTTTCTAACCAATCTTATCACATTCAAGTTTTAATACATATCTATATGAGAATATGTTAGATAACACGATGCAAATGTTTACACTTAAATGTGAAAGGATTTATTATACTTTTTATACACATGAAAAACGGGCAATAACCGTAAATGTTATTATCGGGAATGATGAAACGTCGACGCATGCCTCGCTTAATCATCGTCCATAAATCAAACCGACAGCGGCGCGTGTCGGTTCTTATCTAAACCTTATTGTAAACATTGACCGTTTTATCACCAGAAAAAAAGATGATAAGGAAGTGGCTCATCTGACTTTTTAGGTAATAATGTACAAGCTGTTGAAGACCTGGGGTTACGAGGGCCTCATGCAACATTACATGAAACTAAGGTGCTTCTACAAGGAACGAAGGGATGTTATCTCAGAATTAGCACACAAGCATTTAAACGGTGAGTAACAACCGTTCTCGGTACACTTGATGATAATAGAAGGAATGTGTGTATACATATGTATATCCCATAACAACGTACAAGTAGTAACGTTGTAATATTGTGCATTGCACTGCAAATTATAGAAACATTGTATAAACATATGTAACTGTGCCATAGTTTGAACAATATTATAGCAACATTTACAAAATTAACAACGTCTCGAATCATTCTATACGAGAGTATGTATTTTTGCTTATGAATGAAACCAAACTTGTATTATCTACAACTGACGTATAAGTTTTACAGCAAACTTCAAATACTTTTTGTGTATCTTTACTCTAATATTCTTAAAAACTGTAATACTTTGATTTACATATAAATTTATATATGTATAATTAAATAAAATTATTGTTTCATTTTTATAATTTTTTAAATGCTTTCACTAAAGAAATATCGATAAACTATACTTGTGGTTATATGTATACATATATTTTGATATCTTACTGCTATTATATTATGTGCAATGCTTTTACGCGCAACAATTTACGTTCCTACGTGTAAAAGAATTTAATAAATAATTGGTAAATCGCTGTAATTAAAAGATTAGAAAGTGACGATTTGTGGTTTAGGTTTGGCGGACTTTAGCGTACCAAAGGGTGGATTCTTTTTATGGATTAAAGTACGAGGAATCAAGAATACATGGAAGATGATAATGCAGCAAGGTGTAAAGAGTGGCGTTATTATGGCGCCAGGAGCCGCATTTATGAAAGATTCCACGAAATCCTGTAACGCCATCAGGGCAAGTTTCACCAAAGCTTCCCGTGAAGAAATGGATCTGGTATTTTGAATTTATATACTTTTATATACTATTTATTATTATACATACCTATATTAATT
Organism: Vollenhovia emeryi; assembly: GCF_000949405.1. Taxonomy (NCBI): domain Eukaryota; kingdom Metazoa; phylum Arthropoda; class Insecta; order Hymenoptera; family Formicidae; genus Vollenhovia; species Vollenhovia emeryi. Next base: position 3,055,174 of record NW_011967236.1, on the reverse strand, counting down.
AATAAGATAAATTATAAATCAAACTATTGGTTTATTAATTAATTGTAAAATTTAACGTAAATCAATAATACATAATACAATTGAGAGTAAACATATTAAAATCACGCGTATTTGAACATATCAAATTAAAATTTTTTTTTTATGTCAATCTATTTTACTGACGTACAGCTAACCTATCGACGGTGAATAAAGTTTTATCGTACACTTATCACCTTGCTGCTGAGCGAATGGAGCCTCGAATATTTATATCGAAACTTATGTTTCAGGCACTGAAGAGATTGGCGGAATTAATTCGAAAAGAGTTAAGCAACAATTACATCGAAAATATCGACACGTGATAATATCTTTGTACATAAATATATTATCGACAAATAATATATTTGTACATGACTACACGGTTTGATAGCGAAGCTAACAATCAACAGTTGGTAATAAAATAGAGGGATAGACTCGAAAGATATTATCAATTAAGTGAATTGTTGAATGTTAAGCGGTAAAAGGAAATGTTTCAAACAAGCATTGCCATAAGGAAAACTAGACCGGTCCTGTCGAGCCTCTTCGACGCTGCGCATGCTATTAGTCTCACCTCGCACGTTCCTATTGTCTTCTTGCTCGATTTTATATTTTCACGCTTGCTCACATACCGTCTATGTTTCAATTATAAGATCGTCACACTTTTAACTTATTGTTAGAAATGTATATTATCATCTTATCACACATTTAATATGTTTATACATATACAGTAAGTGTATCAACATTAGTTGTATTTGAGTTATATAATGTGGAATACTTATTTACGATTACAATTGTATTATTTAATACAATAAAAAAAGTGAAAATTAAATCTAGCTCTTATTTTTTCCTTATTACTTTTTAATTTAATACAATGTTACCAAATTGCATTTAGCCGTCTGTTAGTCATTATTTTTCTATATTCCTGACTATCCGAATCCCTGCCTACTCGTACTTTTATCTATAGACCTGCCTACTTATCCATTTTCTACCTACCCGTGTTTCAACGTAATGAATCTACAAATCTTTAATTAACGCCTACGCGATTTTCTAGGGGATTGACTTGGGAGTTTAACGCGCCCGCGAGATTTAATAGGAGTTTCACTCTCGTACATATGCGAGATTGTATAGAAGCATAACCGACTTGTAATAAATGAAAAGAAATCCAAGTACACTTTGTATAGCACCTTTCGCTTACTCCATCAGAGTGGCCAATATTGACCACTTAACTCATCGTTTCTAATTTTTCTTCGTTCGTCACAGAGAATGATTACAGCATCAAGCATAATAAAATAAATACAAGATGACTGATAGCTGTTTAAAAGGAAAGAGACGCGAATTTCTCACGGCGCGATAATTGCATTTCCTATTCAAGCGGCGTAGAAAATATTTTTCATTGTTCAAATTGCGACAGAAATACTTAAATTGCCGAGAAATAAAATTGTTATCAATGTCCCGTCGTAAAAATATCTCTTAAACATATCTTTGAAACATTAAAAGTTATTTCTAAAATATTTTATATCAAGTATTATAAAGCATGTCTTCTATAATTGATTGAGACTAATAATTAATATAAAATCTACATAAAAAACTTTCTCGGTTTCATGTTCAGTCATCGATGATTACTGAATCTCATATTCAGTTATTTCGCAAGTAATACAATCGAACATAACAAACACATAATAAACATGCACGTGGATGGACCGTGAAACAGTAGAATAAAATCAACTTATGCTAAAATTAAAGTAATTAATATTCAATAAATTCTTTTGTTAAATAAACTTGGAATATGTTAAGCTATAAAGAAAATTTCTGTGTCTCTTCCGTTTTTCATTTATAAATACAGATTTTTCATGATGAACATTAAATAACAAAACGATGTGCCATGGACGAGCAATAAATTGACTAATAAATGCATGATCTCCAGGATTAAATGTCTATTTCATTCCAGTCCATCCATTATAATACTGAGAAAAATTTCCATTGGATAAATTGATAAGTAGCGTTTTCGATGGAAAATTAACCATCGGTTTTTCTTATTAAGTTTTCCGATTACATTATGGATACATTCGATGAAATTTATCTAATAAAATTGCACTTACTGATGAAAATTTAATGGAATATACATATAAGTTTGTTAATATTATCCGATTAGATAGTCCAAGATATTTTTCTCAGTGAATGTAATGAATCTATGATATTCTATACCTTTGCAATGTATGTTCTTAATATTTAAGATATTTTATATATCTGCGTACAACCGGAGATTCACAGTTTTATTAATAAGAATATTGAAAAGGCAGTATATTTTCCCCCAAGTGTTCTCATTAATTTATTATCGTTTATTCCCTGCGAATTGGCATAGCTTTCATGGATTCATTACCTCGATTTAGAAGATAAACTGAACTTCTCACTCACCGATACGACGAACAGCACCACGGCAGTAAAACTGCGACGACCTGCAACGCACAAATGTAAATTAATATACATAAATGACGCAACATTAAAAAAAAACCTAATAATTTTATACGAAATACACACGAATACCGTTATTCGTGGTACATTTCAACTACCGTGCATCTAAATAAGAATTATATAATTTCCGAAAAGACATTTTTTGCGAAGGTAAATTTTCGTAGAACAAACGTAATTTCCTTTTCTATTTCGTACGCAGAAATATTTCAGCCGGTACTCGTGTGTGTCGTTCAAACGGGTGTATATCCAGTAAACGATAAGGAGAATAAAACAATCAGTGAAATGAAATTAACATGTGAGTAATGTATAGAAAATTATATTTACCAGAGGATGACTCGGTGGTCGCCCGATGCCCCCTAAGCCGCCGCCTCCTCTCAGATTCCTCCGTTTCGCACTGGCACAACGCAACACTCGCGAAAGAGTAGATAATTACGATCGCGTCGCGGACTCTATTGCAACGAGAGCAAGGGACGCGGTCGCGGAAATTGGCGGAAAAGTTTTGGCAAAGAGGACCGCGGGGCTAATCTCACACCACGC
>NW_011967236.1:3019120-3051862 GCF_000949405.1 Vollenhovia emeryi | reverse complement strand
GGGGAGACACGAACTGAACTTAAAGCTCGGTATATTCGCGACGCGCGACGGCGCGACGGTACAGAAGATCCGGCTCCTCGCGCAAAATACGCGTCTCGGTGGATCGGTGACGCACGAGCATCAAATCAACGCGATTGCTAACCTGATCACACTCACCGCCGTCGTGCGTGCCTTCGTGAAATGCGCGGTGACCGTCGCGTTGCCGCCGGAGAACGATCCTCTGCGTGCCGGCGCTTGGACCAACATGGCGTCGCTTCCCAGCGGCATGGCGCGGTGGGCACGCGTACTACACGATGCGAGACACCGACGCGCGAGATCGGATAACACTTCGACATCGCTCGCTCAAAGGAACGCGTAAGTTGACATGCTGGCGAGAAATCGACACTCACGGTTCTCGTCTATACACAATTCACGCGTCGAAGGTACAGAGCGTACGGCGCTTTCGAGAGCAGCTCCGCGACGACGAGCACACAGCCCAGCACCGAGGCAGAACGCCGACTGATAGACCGTTTACCCGTGAAAAACAGCGGAGCAGTTACGGCGTGTTTTTCATTGTCTTTTCGTCGAAACTATTTCGATGTTTTTGCCCCGCTCGCGCGCGCCCGCCGCTCGGCAGTGTTTACGTCGAGCCGCCGCGCGCCGAGGTCACGGAACGTTCCGAGCGTACCGAGTGTCGCATTGCCATTCGAACCGTCGGTATGAATGGCACAGTACGGTGTGCGCGATAATTTTCCGCGTAACTAAACGACGCCGGGACTGCCCGATCGAGCTCTTCGATTCCGCACGTACCATCGTCTTCGTTTCTTCGAGCGTTCACTAAAGCCTCCGCTACAATGATTCTCGGTTCTGTCTACAATGGTCGTACAGTTGTATCGATGGTCGCTTGAGCAGTCGCAAAGTAAGAATTGACCAATCGCAGTCGATTATTCTTACGACTACGACTCTGCGACTCGCATTGTAGACAGAACCGAGAATCATTGTAGCGGAGGCTTAAGAATTGACCAATCGCAGTCGATTATTCTTACGACTACGACCATTGTAGACAGAACCGAGAATCATTGTAGCGGAGGCTTTAGAATTGACCAATCATAGTCGACTATTCTTACGACTACGACTTTACGACTTCTGTGTAGACGAGGCTTTAACTTGATACACGAGAAGCGGATCGCCGAATCGCCGTCTACCGTTCGCGCCTGCTGTTCCGTCGACGCGTAAATTGAATACAGAGGAGAACCGTGAGTGTCGATCTCTCGTCAACATGTCAACTTACGCGTTCCTTCGAGCGAGCGACGCCGAAATGAAAAGTGTTGTCCGATCGTCGCGCGTCGTTGCCTCGACCGTCGCGACCCGTGTAGTACGCGTGTCCACCGCGCCATGCCGCTGGCGAGCGACGCCATGTTGGTCCAAGATCGTTCTCCCGCGCCGCCGGTCCCCACGCATTTCACGAAGGTACGCACGACGGCGGTGAGTGTATTCAAGTTCGCAATCGCGTTGATGTGATTCTCGTGCGTCGCCGATCCACCGAGACGCGTATTTCGCGAGGAGCCGGGTCTTCTGTACTGTCGCCGTCGCGCCGCCGCGCCGTAGTATCGTCGCGCGTCGCGAATATGCCGAGCTTCAAGTTCAGTTCGTGTCTCCTCGCGCGTGACGCGCGGCGAGAGAAATGTTCGCGCGAAATGCCCCGTTCACGCTCGCATTCGGTCTCTTCTTGGGAAAAGCGTGGTGTGAGATTAGCCCCGCGGTCCTCTTAGCCGAAAATTTCCCGCCAATTTCCGCGACCGCGTCTCTTGCTCTCGTTGCAATAGAGTCCGCGACGAATAACGCCGGAGTGACGTGACGCGCGGCGAGAGAAATGTTGGCGCGAAATGCCCCGTTTACGCTCGCGTTCGGTCTCTTCTTGGAAAAAGCGTGGTGTGAGATTAGCCCCGCGGTCCTCTTAGCCGAAAAGCTCCCGCCAATTTCCGCGACCGCGTCCCTTGCTCTCGTTGCAATAGAGTCCGCGACGAATAACGCCGGGAGTGACGTGACGCGATCGTAATTATCTCCTCTTTCGCGAGTGTTGCGTTGTGCCAGTGTGAAATGGAGGAATCTGAGAGGAGGCGGCGGCTTAGGAGGCATCGGGCGACCACGGAGTCATCCTCTGGTAAATATAATTTTCTATACATTATTTTTATCTTAACTCCATTTCACTGATTGTTTTATTCTCCTTTTCGTTTACTAGGTACACCCGTTTGAACGACACACACGAATACCGGCTGAAATATTTCTGCGTACGCAATAGAAAAGGAAATTACGTTTGTTCTACGAAAATTTACGTTCGCGGAACCCAGTAAGAAATGATTCGTCGATCGACGTCTAAATGATGTCGAATCGAGATCAAGTCGATGGTGTCGATGTCGATTCGACGTCGTTTCGACGAATCATTTCTCACTGGGAAGATGTCGTTTCGGAAATTATATAATTCTCATTTAGATGCACGGTAGTTGAAATGTACCACGAATAATGGTATTCGTGTGTATTTCGTGTGAAATTATTAGGTTTTTTCTTAATGTTGCGTCGTTTATGTATATTAATTTACATTTGTGCGTTGCAGGTCGTCGCAGTTTTACTGCCGTGGTGCTGTTCGTCGTATCGGTGAGTGAGAAGTTCAGTTTATCTTCTAAATCGAGGTAATGAATCCATGAAAGCTATACCAATTCGCAGGGAATAAACTATAATAAATTAATGAGAACACTTGGGGAAAATATACTGCCTTTTCAATATTCTTATTAATAAAACTGTGAATCTCCGGTTGTACGCAGATATATAAAATATCTTAAATATTAAGAACATACATTGCAAAGGTATAGAATATCATAGATTCATTACATTCACTGAGAAAAATATCTTGGACTATCTAATCGGATAATATTAACAAACTTATATGTATATTCCATTAAATTTTCATCAGTAAGTGCAATTGTATTAGATAAATTTCATCGAATGTATCCATAATGTAATCGGAAAACTTAATAAGAAAAACCGATGGTTAATTTTCCATCGAAAACGCTACTTATCAATTTATCCAATGGAAATTTTTCTCAGTATTAAAATGGATGGACTGGAATGAAATAGACATTTAATCCTGGAGATCATGCATTTATTAGTCAATTTATTGCTCGTCCATGGCACATCGTTTTGTTATTTAATGTTTATCATGAAAAATCTGTATTTATAAATGAAAACCGGAAGAGACACAGAAATTTTCTTTATAGCTTAACATATTCCAAGTTTATTTAACAAAAGAATTTATTGAATATTAACTACTTTAATTTTAGCATAAGTTGATTTTATTCTACTGTTTCACGGTCCATCCACGTGCATGTTTATTATGTGTTTGTTATGTTCGATTGTATTACTTGCGAAATAACTGAATGTGAGGTTCAGTAATCATCGTGAAACCGAGAAAGTTTTTTATGTAGATTTTATATTAATTATTAGTCTCAATCAATTATAGAAGACATGCTTTATAATACTTGATATAAAATATTTTAGAAATAACTTTTAATGTTTCAAAGATATGTTTAAGAGATATTTTTACGACGGGACATTGATAACAATTTTATTTCTCGGCAATTTAAATATTTCTGTCACAATTTGAACAATCAAAAATATTTTCTACGCCGCTTGAATAGGAAATGCAATTATCGCGCCGTGAGAAATTCGCGTCTCTTTCCTTTTAAACAGCTATCAGTCTTCTTGTATTTATTTTATTATGCTTGATGCTGTAATCATTCTTTGTGACGAACGAAGAAAAATTAGAAACGATGAGTTAAGTGGTCAATATTGGCCACTCTGATGGAGTAAGCGAAAGGTGCTATACAAAGTGTACTTGGATTTCTTTTCATTTATTACAATTCGGGTGGGTTATGCTTCTATACAATCTCGCATATGTATGAGAGTGAAACCGCAATTAAATTTCGCGGGCGTTAATTAAAGATTCGTAGGTTCATAACGTTGAAACACGGATAGAAAATGGATAGGTAGGTCTATAGATGGTAGGCAGGAAATCGGATAGTCAGGGATAGGAGGGCATAATTTGTGATATCGTAAGAGTTATGTATTTTTGTATACATATTACATGTTCAAGAAAAATTAATGATAATTAACGAAAAATCTGTAACTCTGTTTTTATCGACATTTCATGCGCATAGCATGGAACACAACCAAAACGTGCACATCTGCGTTATCCGCTTTGCCCAAACATGGACATTGGCTACGTAGTTCATGTCCACGTTTTCAATGTCCACAGAGGACGTATCGCGTTCGAGGATCACGTAGTAAAACCGGGCCGTGTTAGCTCTCAGGTTTCTCTCTGATGACTACAGAGTTTGGTAGCGAAGCTCACAATCATCAGTTGGTAATAAAATAGAAGGATTAACTCAAAAGATATTATCAGTTAAGTGAATTGTTGAATGTTACGCGGTAAAAGGAAATGTATCAAACATGGATACAATTGGGCAAGATATGTTAGATCGAAACGAATTTTATACGTTTTCGTCGTTTCTAAAATGTAGAACGTAGTATCGAATTTCGTTAACAGAGGACATTGCATCTCTAAAACAGCTACTTTGCGCATTAAGTTTTGACAGCAGTTAATTTTAAATATTTGCTATTTTATTACAACACAAGCTTTTAGAAATATATGATATTTCTCACATATTTTTTATAACAACACGCACGATTACTGAATGGTCTAGCAATGCTCGATTAATCTCATAAAATCTTAGTAAAGGCACGTTATTAAGCAGATTAAAAATTAAATTAACTGATTAATTTAATACATAAAATTCTCGTAAATCTCAAGCATGTTGCATTATCATATTCACACGACAGAGATAATTTTTGTCTTTCTATTTAAAATTTTATAAAAAAAACGAGACTAATTATTTAATGACATCTTTTTTAGTTTTTAATACGTTTTATTTACAGTATAATACTGTTTTTATCTTCGTCGAAAATGTGTTAATTTATGTTGTTAAATACATGAAATAATAATTGTTTAATGGAAAACCATTGCTCTTAGTATTTAGGAAGACCATGAAGGTTACCTAACATTTAATATAAAAGTTAATTTAAAATATTGTACTTAAAACTTTAGTTAATGTTCGTATATATGTTTATTGTGAGTGAATAAAAGTGTTTGCTATTGCAACTTTCTTACTTAATATACAATAATTGAAATTAGAGGCATTTGTAAAATATAACTTGTCTTTATAACAACTACACTTTTATTATGAAAGTGTTAAGAAAAGAACTCGGTTTTTAAATATCAAATTATTTAATAACTTTAAAGATAATTACGGTAATAATAGTTTAAGAAATAGATTAAATATTCCTCTCGTTTCTTGATTCTTTTCTGATAGCATATAATTTGACTACGCAATTTAATTCTATGTTATCTAAAAAAAAAGAAATATGAAATGAAGCAAATTGAAAGGTGAGAAAGGAAAATGAGAAAAAGTGATTATGCGAAGGTGAACGCAAGAATAGTGCGAGTAAGATTAGACAGTAAAAGTAGAACGGAGAGGAGATAGACTTTCACTTAACGCTAAACATCTTAACTACCAATTAATTTGCCAGGATTAATTTAATCTGTTGCAATATAAGATGAGATCCGTTTTGCGGTTCGCTTGCTTTAGCACTTTTCTTGGCTTTTATTTGTTCTGGACATGTGTAAGAAACCTTTCAAACAGCTGCATCTTCTAGTCCCAACGGTCTCGTAGCTTGAATAATATCTCGCCGTTTGTTTAGTTAATTAGGATACTAATAGCGCGCAACTTGTGCTGTGTAAGCGTATATCTTATAGGATGCGTATATTCCTTAGAAGTACCTATCAACTTTAATGAATCAAGCTAACAAGTAAACTAGGTACCCAAGAAAAGTAATAATAAGTATAACGATAATTTTAAAAGAGAGACTTATGAAAATACTTTTCTTTTTTCACCGTTTAAAGTGAGGATATGGAGGACATTGAATGTTGGATGTTAAGTGCGAGCAGTAACTCAGCAACAATTTAGAATATAACATTAGCTATCTTTTCTAAAAGACGGTTTAGCATTCTCTCTCTTTCTCTCTCCTTTCTCTCGCAAGCTTTTATTAAGTTAAATAATTTACCAGTTCCAACACAATTTTATTTCTGAGTAATAAAATCAAGCAAACGCGCGTTCATACTGCATGGTAATGTGTAGGGTGAGTTTCGCGACAGATTCGAGGGAACGAGCTCGTATCAAAGCACAAATCGGTTTCTTCGTATGGTGGAAGGCCATGAGGATAAACACATAGCCTCCCCGAAGATATAGTGTATATTAAAAGACGTTTTGCGGCGCTGCTGGGGAGCTGCACGGATATAGCCGATCATACGAATGGCCACATTTTCGCGGGAGTGGGATTTGAAGAAAAAAAGCAGAAAATACACTTTCGTTTTTCTTACTCGCGAATCGCGGCGTGTTGTAATTCTCGTTGATTAACGAACGTGATCAAACTCACTTACCCTTTTCTCGAATTTTATAAAAATGAAATTAATTACTCGATGGTTATTTTGTTATACACGGGCTCCCCATCCTCCGGATGCCTATGTTTGTGCAGAGAAATTTTTTCTATCTTATTAATTATAATCAACATGATTGTTCAAAAGTTACTATGAAATTTTTTAATCCAATAGTGCTTTATTAACGCGCGGAAGATCTAATTTAAATTTGCTTTACATAAGAATTTTTTAACCAAAAGGAACTAGTACTCTCTTTTTCTACTTTCATCTCTCTTTTGTATGATGTATCTTAATTGTTTATCAAATGCGTGCAACAAGTGTTAATTAAAATATTAGTAGAATTTCTTCATAATTTAATTGCATACTTAACAAGATCCATGTTTGAACAACCTTATCTGTATATTAAATTCACGTAGGGTATTTCACGTAGGTTTTACTAAGAGATTAAATTGATCAACACATCGTGCAGTGCCATGATGGCAGCATCTTATACAGATCGTGGCACCTTCGTTAGTTTCCTCTAAAAGAAGTCAATATTTTAATCATCCAATCGTACCAAGCGCGCTTTCTTAAGTAGAACTACATTTCCTTTCTGATGTTCGCGAAGACAGTGGTCCGATACAGCAAGAAGATGGGGGTTCAGGAGCCAGGGAAGAACGGCAGAGGGCGAGAAGGGGAGAGAGAGAGAGAGAGAGGGAAAGGAGAGAGAGAGACAGGGAGAGACGCAGAGAGACAGGGGAAGAGAGAATTCTCAGGACCCGGCAGTGCGCCCTTAGTCGCAGCGAGTGCTCGTGGGAGCTGCTATCGCTTCCGTCTCACCGAGGTTCGCCGGCGGCGCGGCGCTCACCGCGGGAGCCGCCGTCGAGGGGGTTATTCCCTGGGGGTGGGTGAGATCGGTGAGGTGACTCGGGCGGAGGCGGGAGAGAAGGCGCACACCAGACTCGTGGGTCGGTCGGTGGGATCTCATGGGGCGCGGGAGGGAAGAGGGTGAGAGAAACGGAGGGACGGTGAAAGAACCGGGAGAAACGGACGGGGTGGTGTGTGCCAGAGAGTATGAGAGCAAGACGGGAGCGAGGAGGGGTCGGTAAGGGTGCGCGAGGGGTAGTGCAGTTTCGTGTTGGCATTACTCTTGATTTCCGTGGTGACGTCGCTACCTCGCCAGCCCTCCCCCTCCCCCGCCCCCTTTCCTCCCCGTCGCTACCCCACCGCCTCCTCCTTCTCTCCTCCACCTTCGGCGGCCTCCACAACCCTACCTCCCCCTCCCGCCACCTCCGTGTCTTGTGTTTTGCCATTTCAGCGAAGGCCACCCACCCCTCGTACTACAGGGAAAGAGCACCCACCCAGACTATCTGGGAGAGATAGATCCTTCCGCGCGCGCTACCCTATATACCGTCCACGGTACGAACATATCGCGTCGGATGATATTTCTCCTTCTCTTGTCTTCAGCTCCGACGCGACGTAGCCGTTCGCCGACGGCCAGCCTCACGGAGGACAGGCACTATGTCACGTCAAACATTCTCTTCCTTTCGGTCATCTTCGGAATAATACAAAATTAAACGCACCACGTACACGACTTGGGATTTAAGGGACATTTAGATATTGAGAGAACGTTTAATCTTGCGTTAATATCAAAGTCTACTTCTTCGCTGGATCCTGAGAGTTTTTAATCGAAACGTAGTGCTTTCTGACAACTCCATTCACAGCGATTTTAGGCCCGGTCGATGCGACGTATGCACAAAATTAGACTAGCGGTCATACCGAGAAAGCAATTTTATCGAAATCTAATCTAACGAAATCCAATTTTATCAAGACCTTTGAGTTTGAATTGAACAGTTGAGTCGTTTTACCTCATTTCCACTTATTTTTCGAGTAGCTTCTTTGTCTATTTAAAAATAATTTTATGCCAGATCTAAGATATATATTATTTTCTATTCAGTCGCTCGTAACGCGGTCGCGTGAGATCGTTTCGCACGATTTTTGTTCGTCTACGGGGCTGGGATAGAGAAATCCCGAAATCAGACTTCTTGCTCGTAGGAGACAAGCGGCTGTTTCAACTCCGCCGAGACACAGCCGATATCTCACGGGTGCGCGGTTTTTATTGTCCCCGGTTGGTACCACCGTCGGCGACGTCGGCCACCGGCAGGAGGAAACCTGCAGCCATTATATCACGCGTAAAAATTCCTGCTTTACGAAGGCGGGAAAGGGATAACCCATCCTCGGACCGTCGCGTCGCGCGTCTCGAGAAACAACGAAGGGTGGTAGGTACGTACTTCTCTACCTACGAGCCCCTATCTCTTGTCCGCCACCGTCGTTCGTTTTCCTAACGTCGGCCGGAGAGGGCGGACGCGTGCTGCGAAGCCCGCTTGTTTGTCTCCTCGTGGTTACGTACGGGCTTCCTGTTTTTAAATCGTGGCCGATGTACGACGACGTCGGCGTCTGCGCCGATTTATACGCAGCGTGTGATCCTCTCGTTCGTCGAGATGCGCTGATCGGGATGAAGCTGTTCAACCACCTTTTGGATTCACGTAGAACGTTTATAGGTCATAGCTCGACTTCGGATAAATAAATGGCATTACACTTTGCGCTAAAAACTTGGGGGATAGCGTAGAAAATTAACCAACGAACGAAATTGGAATTTCGTACAAATTGTTTTGTCCAAAAGTGGTGGGGGAAAAAAATGCAAATATTTTACCGCGCTTTTAATTTCTTTTTCATTCGTTTTCTGCAACGTTGGCCGTTTCCGTGGATTCGAATAACCGAACGTTGAAGTAAACGAAATAAATCGGCACATGCGTAAGAGTTTATTCATGGCCGGATGACAAGGGTCTTAGAATGAGCTGTTTGTATCAGTTTTATTTTATATCTGTTAATGGACTCTCTGGGCAGGAATATGCACGAGAACTATGCGGACGGGAACGGTACGGACGTATGCATATTTTATCGAACTATCTCGCGGTCGGTATTGCTATGATAGATGAAAGATCAATATGATGAAAATATCGAAGTATGAGAATTAACGGTAAAACAAGCTTCTACTTGCCTAACGTAGAATGCATTATTGGGCACAATAATGATACGCGCAATTTCGCTCGTTTTGAGACACAGGAGGCAAGTTTATACGGGTGTCTAATTTTACATGTAACACCTAACTATTTTACCGCGCCGTTTCTCGATACGGGAGGGGAGGGGGGGGAGGAGGGGTAAAAAACTCAATATTTATTTTAGTCATTTCATCAAACAATCACGCGCGCAAACTGGCATACGTCAAATTTTATTTTCGTTCGCTCTTATTGCGAAGCTGTCGAAAGACTTAATTATACGATGCGAGCGTCATTTGCCTCATTCTTTCCCGCGAGATACCTGAATGCTAGTCGACGGATTTATATCTCCCGTCCTAAAAAAAAAAATTCCCCGGTAGGTCCTCGCCGGCAGCAGAGAGCGAAGTCACGGCCCTTCACTTATTCACCGGGCTGGTAAATAAAAAAAAAAAAACCTCGCTGCAGCGCGGCGAGTGCATAAAACATTGAAACCGCTTGAAATCGATTGCGTTTCATTACATCGCCGCGAAACCACGTCACTCGGAGATTTTTTTACTTTCGCGAAGATACCATTTTATGGTCGATCCGCGCGGGTTCGTTGACCCATGAGAATTCAGTCGTCATCGGAGGTCCTGCGAGAGATACGTAAAATGCGACGCCGCTTTTCATCGTTATAAATAAAACGATTGGGAACGATTAATATATATTTAAAGCGCAATGCGCGATACCAGCGGTGACGGTACCGCCGGTCCTTTTGGGCATCGACCCTGGGAAACAAATAACATGGGCCGTCGTGGAAAACATGTAAATAGAAAAGATAAACTGCTGCGGCGAGTAATAAATTTTCATACGGAAAGAAGTAGATATTTTCATGATCAATCCGCGAATTGTATCTCCATGCGCTGCCTTATAATATACAACCGACGTCAATATTTTAAGGACTTGACTAATAGCTAAGAATGCGAATCAAACTTGTCACACTGACGCCGGATAATTGATTCGGCTATAAATGAACCAGCTATACAAGGTTCAATGAATTCTTTACGTAACCGAATCAGCTACTTCTAATCCTGTGGCTTCGTTACCTATGTACAATGTCCATCATCGAGTAAACTCTCGGCGCATTTCGGTTGAGGTAATTTTTATGCATTTTAGAGCACATTAAAAATAAGTTGTGTGTCCTAAAAATGTGCGCACAATTTTTATAATGTTCTTCCTATGTAAAATTCAACAATTCAATCAGCGTCTCGCGTTACGTAATGACGGGTTCAATAGGCGCCGTGGGATCTCGCGCTTTCGACGCCCGAGTCTGTGGGGCCCCAATCGGGAAGCGATCAAGAATACAGAGAGATCCAGGAGAAAAGGAGGACGACGCTTCCAACGTACGGTGGAAAGGGCTGCTCGGGGCAGCAGGGAGGAGGGGTGCAATATAGCCCCGCGATTGCCCAGTAAATATCGGGGCGAGGTTATAGCCGGCTCCGCGGCCCGTAAACCAAGACATTAAATTTTATAATATTGCGTCCCGTCTCTCGCATCCCGTCCCTCCTCGACATCTCCTTCGTTTTGTTCCCTCTCCGTCCACCCTTCCCGCTACGGCCGCCCACGCTCCGGTAGCCTCTCCTCGACCCATCCTTCTCTCGAATGTTGCGTGTGCGCGCGAGCGCGAGCGCGCACACGCCGTGCTTTTATTGGCTATTTACAGAGGAAATGGCCTCTAAATTAACTGCAGACTGCCAGATTGCTACCTATATCGAGCGTCCTCGTATAATGCCTCGTCGGTCGCGCCCGTCGAGATCGAAATCGAAGTGACAGTACATCGGGGAACGATTAATCCCACGCGCGCCGAAATACCTCCAAGTCGCGTGTTCCCGCGAGATGAGAGCCCGCCGACGAATCCGCGCTGCGATTCTTTAATAGCGCCGCGAACCGCAATGCTCCCATTCTGGAGGAAATTTTCCGGAGGGAGAAGTATCTTTGCGCATCAAACACCTTTGCATTTTTCCGTTTGGCCGTTTCATCGACCACCGCACTCGTTCATCTCGCAATTGTACACGGAGGGATTTCTTTCTTAAAATTTATCCTGAAAATTATTAGTTTGTTGACATTTCACCGAGGGGGAAACCGTCGAGGGTATTGTCGTGTACAGATTTGCGGCATTACTGGGCATTACTAGGCATTACTAGGCCTTTTTTCGACATTAGTTTGGGTTTAGGCCTTGTTGGGCCATTGTAAAGATAAATAAGATAAAATAAGATAATAAGATCATAAGATCAAGTAATGCCCAATGGGCATTGGTGCATAAGATTTTGGTTTTCCCCTCGCATTTTACTATACATTCTATTAGTAAAATGTATAATCACTAGTGAAATGTATGGTGAAATTTCCACAAAGTCTCACACAATTCTTCAAAATGCCATATGGTCCCACGATTACATGATTTTCAGGGTAAATCTTAAGAGAAAATTCTCTCCGCGTGCCTGAAGAACGTTTCATATAGGATCAGACTGGATTGATAGAGAGCTCTACGTACATTTACGTCAATCGAGCACAATTCCTTTCTTTCTTATCAAAGACAGTGTGAAAGCGCAGTATCGGTATCAGTTATTTATTTATTACTTATTCCGTTATAAACTGTATGAAGAATTAAGTTGAGCCAATTGCGACAATAAGACAAATGCGCGATAAATGTCGCAAATATATTTGAAAATAAAATACGATTTTACAACGGCCGTAAATAGCTATTGTAAAATCGAAAACAACGCTCGTACATTTGCATACAGAAATACGCACGTGGCGTTCAAAATCACATCGGTTTAATTATCGTTGACATCTAATTTCTTAGTAGCGATCAGAAAATAAAGGCTGTTAATTTTATCATCGGGAAATATCCGAACGTCATATTTGCCGCGATTAATGCTACTCATTTTACTAATTAAGCTTACCGAAAATACCGACTGCCTGTAGAGTTTATTTCTACGCTCTTAATGATCTTATCAACAACTATTAACTTTTTAAAAATAATGTTAATGTTTGATGCTGGGAAGAGACGGTGGGAGGGAATAGAAATATTATCTGTATATAGCAGAAAGATACGCGCCGTTAAGATGATATTGATAATTGTGGAATAAAGCAAAATCGTTTTGAATGCGACAAGGCTTGTCCCAGGGACGACGTTGAGTAGCGTGAAATTTTTATCGACTCAAAGACGCTGATCAGTTCCGACCTGTGTGAGCGCCAAATAAATTTCATGTCTCAATTAATTCTTAGGGCACGTGTCGCCACGTGACCACCGTCGGTCCCGCTCCGCTCGTCCTCTTTCTGCTTCATTCTCTCGCTCGGCCTACCGTCGTCCCGTAGGCAGGGGCGTAATACAAGCGCGAGTTATATTAAGTATCGTGTAGCGCCGCGACTTCATTTACAATGCTTGTTTATTTGAACGGGCGATATGCATCTTCCGTGTGATCATAAACTTGTCGATGAAAATCGTAACGGACAGGATGAGCGCGGTATCGTCGATTCATGGCGATAAATTCATTGTTCCTTGTATTCATCATGCTCGGCCAGATGCTGTTCCACTAATACTCTGGAATAGAATCAGTAAATGATGCTGGTCCAGCAACGAGATAATTAATTGTGCACATGGAAACATTGCGCAAAGAATTTAGAAACCGCGCAACAAGTACAGCGTTCGTTTTGCCTATTATATATTAAACACTTATAGTCGTTATGACTGTAACTGTGCCGATATCAATCTATTTTAAGTGTGCTTTCATTGATTATTGTCTTTCTTGTAAAATTAGAAATAGAATTTAATCGCCCAGGTAATAAATTGGTTGATAAAATTAACTGTTACTATTATAATTTTACAACGTGAGAGATTGCATTGATTTTATCCTTGCGAAAGTTTTATATACGAGGTTGAAATTATATAAGTTCTAACAGCGTATACTGATCGTTTAGTCCCAGGAAATGAAAGAGCAAGATCTATCGATTTAATTTCCCTCGATTTATTGTAGTCTGCGCAACGACACTATAATCTAATGAGTCTCGTTTCTTTTATTTGTATCGGCGCCGCGCATTCTTGAGAAATCGTGTTAGATCCCTGCCGTGGTTATTTATCCGCAACTAATATTTCCTTTTTATACCGAAGACAAAAAAAGTGATTCTAATACCTATCGCTTTATATTCGTGTCATCGCTTTCGATCGAATTATCGATTTTATTCTCCTATTAATGCATTTATAGAATATTCATCGGCAAAATGTAATCTAATAAAGAAACGTGTTACGCTAAATTAATGCGAACAATGTACTCGAAATAATTTTCTTCACTTGCGATCTGTTCTTTTCGCGATATTGTAACAAATTGTCCAAATCATCAATTTAATAAACAACTTCAGTATTTGCGCCTAATTTTCTGTATTATTAAAAATGCCAGATATGGTCAAGAAAATACTGAAGTTGTTAATTACTGCTGGCGACTTGAAGAATATTCTTATTAGTTAAATTAATATATAATTTATATAATAAATACAATAAACAAGGCTTATTAGATTATTGTGTTACGCAGATTACAATAAATCTAAGGAGATTAGATCGATAGATCTCGCCCTCATTTCCTGAGACTAAACGGTCAGTCGGTGTACGCTATATAATTTCAATTTTGCATATAAATTTCTTCTCTTCGATTCTACTCTCTACAATAATATTCATAAAAATGCGTAATCGCGCGCCGTTAACACTAAGCTGTTTCTGTTAATGGGAGGTCAATAGGTACCGGAACATTTTAAATCAAATAGGATCTAACTTATCCACAAACCATCCTCTGCATCAACACGATCATGAACGACATATGTTTGAACAGCGTGGTAATATATACATAGTTCCTCCTCGGACACATCCTCGTACAACATATTAACGGCTTAGCCAGTAAGCCTTTTATATTACATTTTTCCCTCTATGGGGTCTCCTAATCCAATGGGGTAGCTCGCCTCCCTATAATACCAAGGGAGCACATAGCGAATTCGACCTTGCCCAATGCTTAGCTTCGCGCACGTCGAAATCAGACGGCTGAAGATTGCGAGTTAAAAGAATCTATTGGGCGGGCAATTTGCGAACAGTGTATTTTTGAGGGACTCGTCATTTGAGAAAACGACTATTCGTGGGATTCAACACAATCTGAAATATATATGCAATTTCAATATGCAAATCATTGAAGCTTTTTTCAACGCGGAAGATATTTAATTTAAACTATTAAGAATGCAGGTATTTAGAAATTAATGCAGAGAGAATACCATCGGTGAGCTTTCATTAAAAGTTTAGGTGTTTATCAAATGTTGCAATGGAAAAATAGAATTTTAGAAATTTTCCCCTCGCACAGTTTTCTTCTTTCACGTTTAGAAAGATGCAACACGAGCGATCTAGATACCTATTACGTTATTTCTTTTAGAAATTCTGTTGTTTCTTAAAATGTGTATGAACCGTGTATCAATTGTACCGCTGTCCCGTCGAACAAGTCAAAATTACGAAGCGCTGGCATACAGCGGTTATCTCGCGCCGATGAATCGCGAGAGTTAAAAGTTGCAAATAGAATGCTCTTTTATGAAGTCCGTTGCTTCTCAAAATATAAAAAGTACTAATTGACAAGCCAAAATCACGAAAAGCTGATCTAACCCGAGTCAAAATTTTGCTCCTATGTTGAACCTTGAATTCTATTATATAGCAGGACCTAAGACAGTAGAAGAGGTCGAACTGCAAGTACAAAATTGACTCCTACTTTAAAACTGAGTGTCGGAAATTTCTACTTTTGCCAATTTAGCATTAAAGTAGGCCTTTTTAAGTAGGAGCTAAAGTAAATTTTTAGAATTAAAGATTCAAGGGAGGATAAAAAAATATAATGTCATCAAAGTGGGTTATTGCTGGTCTATGTCGATGTATAGATCAGCTAAGTATGTGTAAATTATCCTTAAAAGTGTCAAAATGGCACGAAAATTTCGACTCGGGAAATGGCATACAGCGGTCAATGAATCGGGGGTTGAAACTTGTAAATAGGATGCGCACGCGGTCGCCACCCTTAATCTACTCTGCGCGCGTTATTCGGGCGATATCCCATGCGCACGATCGCACCGAACGCACCTCGGCGATCCGGCGAATCGTTTTCGGCCGATAACTGCTTCCTCTGACTTGACTTTGTGAGCATTTCACGCCCGCAGCTCCAATTAACTAGAATGACTGACCGCCGCGCGCCGTCGTAAATCTGTTGCCCCGCCGAAGCGCGCCGAAAGCGCATTAACGGAACAGACATAAGTTTAGCAGCAGGTTCGTGTTTGCCAGGGGCGCACCCTGGCTGGGGTCGGCCCATTGTTTGCCCCGAAACGCACGCAACACGGAATCATCCCTTGACGCGTGACTTACGTGCCCGTAAAGCCAAACACAGCGGGATGTACGCGCGCATACACGCGCTCACACACATACACGCGCGCGCGTACACACGTATGGGGAAATATATTTTTGCTGATCGTCGAATTGCGCAGAGAATGGATTCAAGCGCCTTCGAATTCCGCCGGTGGAATTCTCTGCGGAAATTTTGTCGAAACGGTCGATTCTACCGTCCGTACGGTTTTTCGCCTGAGGGCAACGATATCAAAATATATATTAATCGAGAGTAACAATTAATCCGCGAAACCGATTGGCGAAACTTCGTTACGATACCTCGACTAATTGTCATTAAATAATTGATGCGATATACTTTGTACGCCGATAAACTCTAGAAACTTGGAACTGACGACAGAATCACAAATATTTTGCTCGAGCGATCTTGTTTCTTTGACGTAAATTCAATGAGTCCCGAATCTGCCGTGAACGGTCAACTGTACTTTTGACCGTTGGGGCGCGTTTATATTGTCGAGGCACATCAGAATGCAGAGCATTACATCGACACGCTGGGATAGCGAAGACTTTGAAGATATGAAAGGACGGTATAAATCTTTAGCCGGGACTTAAGTTCCGGAGTAAATCTTGCCACGTTTTAGCAGTAAGTCCAGAGCTCACTGCGAAAAAGGATCAAGCATACCGACTTGTCGGATAACGTCCTGCATGGCGTTCTCGTCGCCGTTACAGGCGGCTGCGTATAGTCCGCAAAAGGTGCTAAATCCACTTGCGACAAGTTTAAAATCGACTCTTCCGCCCATACTGATGTGTTTCGCTTTAATCCGCAAAAAAAGTCGAGCCTAGCGACTCACCGCGAGATTACCGCGAATTCCGATAATCTACTCGAGACTCGTTTTTATAATTTTATGAATTGTTACGCTTACTTAAATTTGTTTAGTGTATTCTTGTGACTTGGCCATTTTTTTCTTCAAATTAATTTCCTTAGATTATTCGCAATTTCAGATAGGTTCGACATTCGATTAAAGATTGTAGGCTTTTCTGTTTAATTCGGTACATAATTTGTCATTATGCAGACCATTTATTATAATACTCGCGCAAATACATAAATTTACTGACCTATAAAGTATTTACACGGGCGATTTTGAGATACCTCTTTCACCACATTATCGCGGCAAACAGTTGGCGAGAAAGGTGCGTAAAAATATACTCAATAGGAAGTTGCGTGAGAGTTTCTCGTGGACGGAGGGAGAGAAACTTCGGCCGGACTAGAAGAGAGAGCGGCATGATTTAGATATCGCCTTCTTGTGGTAATCAATTTCCATTAACAAAGTCTCAGCACAGTTAGAGAGAACGAGGACTGCAAGTGAGGGAATTCGTGAAGCAGAGCCTGAAAACGGAGAGAAAGAAAGCATAGGAATAAAAGGCGGGTCTTAGGAGACACCGTGCTGTAATGAGGTCTTGTAAATTTTTATCTTAAGAAATCATTGCCGGCGGAGAAACGGAAATTCTTTTCTTTAAATGCCCTGTCAGTTTCAGTAATTGCAAGCCGTAACGAAGCAATCGCGCAATTGCGCTCCATGAACAAAGGGAACGGAGCGTGTAATTTTTTTAATGATGAATAAATAAAAAATATAATCGAGATAAGGTATTAAAATACATTTTTATGTTAGGCACATTATTATCGTGTAAAAATAAGAGTGTTATAGTTATTGTACTTGAAATTTTACGTGTCTGGGAAGTGAAAGAAAGGTATATTTATTTATTACACTTTTTATGTTAATCGTGTTAAAATCATATTCCATTAATGTTTTATCAAACGATCGTGCTGAATTTTTCTGTAATTTTTCTCAACGATAAACAAATCTTAGATAAAGAAAGCATCGGCGCGTCCCCGAGCTTTTCAGATAAGTTTGTGAGCCGAGAAAATTGAAAAACTTCTCGATAAAATCGTCCCACTACGACTTGCACTAAACTTAACCACCTTGTGCTCAATACATTCCAAAAACTAATTAAACTTTGGACATATACACAAAGAGTCTCTAGCGCAAGTTTCTTCTGGCCAATTCTACGAGGTGGATTAAGCAACGACGTCTTTCAAAACTAAATGCGTGATAATAAATATATAAAAGAACACCGAGAGAAAAGTAAAATATTAAATAATCCAATATATAGAGAAACTTCTATAAAACTTTATTTCATTAATTTAATTTGCTGCAGTATCAAACTCTTGACAGTCTAACTCTTGACTTCATCTAATGTCAAATATTTAAGATGGGAGGGTTGGTCTATCTTTCATTTTATTCAATCCTGGAAAACAATGATCGGTATGTAATAAATAGATATCGACTGATTCGAAGGAATACGTTGATTTTCAGTTTCCATGCAGATAGTAAAAATTAGCTACTGATTCCAAATCGCTTCACTATGAGTTATACATGTTTAAGTATCGCGTTAAAAATATTTATAAATATTTATAAATTGTATTTATCTTATAAATGTGATCTCCCTCCCCCCCCCCTCTCTCTCTCGCGACTAAACGAGACGATACGGGAAATACATCGCTCTTACGGATGAAGAAGCGAGGCAGACGGGATAAATCGGCCGAAATTCGCGGATCGCTTCGCATCGCCGGTTCGACAATTAAGCGAAAGCCGAACGGTATCGAGTGGCAAAATATTTGCAGAAATGTGGCATCGCCGATAACGGTCGGTAACTCGTTGGCAGCCGTACTAGGAATGTGAGATATGGGTGGAACTCGATCGACATCCAAATGAAGCATGCTACAGAGTCGGCAAGTGCCTGGCTGGATATTATAGACCTGTGAACGAGGCTGAGGGGTGGTTTCGCGCTAAATTGAAACGCTCGAAGGTAACGTCTAATGAAAGCACAAGCGCGGGAGCTAATATCCACCCCACTAGAATGTAATAATTTCAGAATGGTACTTCAGAGAGAGCTGTACTTGTGCAACAAAGGTTAACCACGCGAACAGCTATTCGCGATCGCGTAGCGAGAAATCGCCGAGTCCGGCCTGTAAAAGTACCAGGGGCCAGGTGGGCGATTTATCGTGAGTTACCGAGCCGAACGATCCGCGCGCGTGTTACGTCAGATACCCCGGAACTGAGGATCATTCAGACTGGGACGGAAGACGAACTCGCGTCACCTGTGGTATCAGCCATGGATCTCCCCAGAGCGAGATCGCTGACTGTTTGATCAAAATTCGTTTCAAGACTCGTTAAAAAGCGCGACGAACTTTGTCAAGACGCTCGAACTGCGCGGCCATTTAGCGTTGTTAAATGAGAAAGTTTACAACCTAAAAATCGACTGATGCGTAATATCGGGGGAAAAAATTTATTTTTAATATATTATTAAACGACGTTTGATTAAAGTTGAAATAGCAAATGTATAATATGATTTCCGTCATAGTTTGAAGAAAATCGTTTTAAATAATATATTGCAACATATTGCATAATGCACTTATCTGCGTGAGAAACGAATATTTGACTTTTATATCTCGATCTAAAAAAAAAGGAAGTAACAAAGACGTTTAACAAGCAAGCGGTTATTTTATTGGATAATGGTATCGCTTATTCAGAAAAAATCGAGACGTCTTCATTGCATTGAGCTCCATTGGCTTGGAAGAAAAAGCGGATTATATGATGTAACTCGATGAGATTTTCAAGAAGGTACTTGTTTAAATTAAAGCTGTACTGAAAACATCAAGACATATTTTTCTGATATAAATCCCCCCTCCGTCATCCACGACATTACCTTAGATACAAGTGGTCGCATGACGCGAAGGGGTTGCTTAACACAAAGTGGTCAACATACGCAACGCATCTCTGATGCAAAGCCTATATTTATAATACGCGCATCATTTAATTATCACAGATAATATTCTGTCGCGATATGTTTATCATGGATTTAACGTATCGATTAATTAATTCAATTAATCAATTGCCAACAATAAATATAGCATGTGAGTTAACATTACTTCGTCGTATCGGGTGACTTTTTATTAAGTTTAGACGTTACTTTTGCATTAGTTACCTGTACGAAACAGCACATATTAGTTGGAGTTATTACGGTACAATCAAACAAAGCTTACTCTTTTTTCGCATCGTAATATTTCATTGCAGTTAGCAATGAAGTTTTACGAGTATAGCTGCCGGATAAACCTTGATAACTGACAGTAATCTACTCTAGACGGGTCGATAGCTACGAAAGCCCGGTATAAAAATAATATCGAAGAGTCCGGCGTGTGTAAGTGCATCCGTAAAATGAATTTTGTTGGAGGACCATCTCTCTCGTAAGCGTAAACGCTTGCGCGTGCGTGCGTTGACGGGGGCGGAGGGGACGTGAGAGCATGTAGGTGCTGTAAGCACAAATTGCCACAAATTGGAGAAAATTGAATGAAGCTTACAGCTTAACGAAGGCACTAAACCCTTGCGGAACGACCTATCTCAACATGCAGCCCATTTTCGTGATAAGTGAGGAGATGTCGTGCGTTTAAAACACTTTAACCGGGACAACCGAGGCTGCGACGCCCCGGGCGTTGATATTTCTACCGTCAATATTTCTCAGAGATTTCTGCATTTGTCGCAACGATGGATATTGCTTGCGCGAGGCAGTGTAGAATCAAGCTTTCGTTCCATTCGAGCCAACGCTACCGTGTTGGATAGAAGATATGTTGTATTTCCCACATTTTTTAAAAGCAAAGAATACCACATTTAATGAGAGATTAATTTACTTTACTGTAGTCTTTTATTATGGTTAATAAAAGTAAAATTCTTTATAGCGTCGCACTGATACTTGGTAATATGGCAAAAATTTAATTTAATATATTTTAATTTATTGTATTTTTATCACTATTTTTTATCATTATTTTGCCTCTAGCAGTTTATTTATAATATTTTAAGATATTATTGTTTGAAATATTATAATTGAGATATTTTTTCGGTAAAAATACATCTGTTGATAAAATACAAATTACTTACATTTTATTGTTCGTTGTATAAAATGTGGTTGCAGGAGAACTGCTTTTATGCACATTATTGCGTACTTTTTGTTTCAAATTTATTTTATTATATTAAAAATATTTTATCGTATCCAAATTTTAAATGTATGCTAATTATTAAGTAAAATAAAAAATGTCTTTTTATTTTTTATAACTAAACTGCTAAATTACCATCTTATCGGCAAAAAGATTATTTTCGTAGTTAACGCGTTTCGACGAAATTGTTATGTTGACACTCATTATTAACTTATTACAAGAGGCTGTAGTCCGAATATTGAAAAGAAGGAACACTTGCCTCAAACGGCAGAAGATTTTGATTTTCCGATAGAAAAAGGTCGTTATCGAAGTACTTCGCCGCCGCTGAAGAACTCCGAAACGACCGTAACCGGCGAGAACCCGGGGAGGGAGAGTTGGAGGCACAGAGAGAACAAAGAGAGTAGGGGACAGCGAGGGAGAAAGAGGGACGGGATGAGGAAGGGTGGGAAGAGAGGGACGGAAGAGGGCGAGGTTGAAGGAAAAAGAGTGGAAAAAGAGGAGGACGGCATGGCGGTTTGCAGCAAACAGAGGACAGTGACTAGAGCGAGAGGCGTGCGAGACGTGGAATATGTCTGGCGTATGTGGAGAAGCTTGTACACTCCCCCGGGATCGTTATGGGGGCATTCCGGCTTCTGGTATGTAATATCAGAAATTCCTGTCTACCTGTGTGTCGCCTGTTGCCCGTGCGCGATGTTCCAATTGGAGCGGGCGAAACGCGCGCCCGTGCGATGCGAAAGTGGTATTACTTGTGTCGGCGGTAGGGCAGGACGTAGGGCTGGATCACCGGCGCTCAGGAGGATAAAATTATTCCGCGCGTTGAAAATTAGCTGCGCGGGAGAGTCTGATAGAAGCTACCCGTCGTCTGCGTGTTTGGCCCTCGAAATACTTATCGGTGAAAGGAATATGTAGCACGTAATAATATTCATCGCGCTTAACGTATAACACTGAGAGCATCTTCTCGCTCTTTGGATACTTTGACATGGAATTAATTACAATTTTATGTACGTTTCGTTAAATTCGAAAGATATACATTTTATGTAACATTTGTTCTTAAAAATATATGAGATAAATTAATTTAATATATTATTTGTTTAAAAAGTAACATCAATAATTATATATAATTATAATAAATAAAAATTATTTATTAAAATGCCAATGTATCCAACATGTCGATAAACTTCCTTAATATTTGTGTTAACTTGACTGCCTTAAACATCTATTACAAACTTATGGATGGCTCTTTGAAGATATACTGCAACCTTTCGACGCAATGCATTCG
Organism: Vollenhovia emeryi; assembly: GCF_000949405.1. Taxonomy (NCBI): domain Eukaryota; kingdom Metazoa; phylum Arthropoda; class Insecta; order Hymenoptera; family Formicidae; genus Vollenhovia; species Vollenhovia emeryi. Next base: position 3,029,578 of record NW_011967236.1, on the reverse strand, counting down.
GGCGATGTGTATAGAGAGGATTTTGGTTTCGTCGCGTGGTAGGGTAGTTTTAGCCAGAGGCATCGGTTGTCTGCATTCGACACATTGTCAATTTGCCGCTGCTCGTCGCGTCTGTTTAAAATCGATCGTGCCAGGGCACACATACCTGCCTACCAAATACATTTTCGGTTTACGAGTGCCGTAGACGTCACTCCCGTTCCCTAACAATGCGCTAAAAAAATAGTCGCTTTGTTCGATTTCTGCCCGCCGCCAGTATGTTTGGGATCATACGTATTAATCTCCAATGATTTTCGAAAATATACGTATAGCGCAGTTTCAATCAAAGTTATTTTCATCATTTTCGTGTTTATTTTCCTTCACATTTTGTGATTATAAATAAATAACTTCTTTCCCCATTGATTCCATCGACACTTCGGTATGTTCTTTCACTTATATTTTTCCAGCGACGAGATAAATTTCTGTTTGTCATTTTGAAATAACGCATAAAAATAATTAATAGAGCTAACTATAATAATAACGTTTAGCGCTATACATATGTGTATTTATTTTATTAAAAAAATGTTTTATACGATAAGACAGAGAGACACTTTCTCTGAGATATATCTGATTTTTCATAACTTACCAGCGTTATAAATAAATTGGAAGTAACTCATTTACAATTTAAGAAAATGTTTTCCCTGGTAATTACAACAATAAGGTTATGACGTAGGAGGCGACAGTAAAAATGCAAATTTAATCCACTGCCTACGGGCAGCGATCTTGCTAGTCCGAATATCGTGATAACATCGAAAATGAGAACCACAAACGCGATATATTTGAAGTATGATGTGACTGAGAATTCCGTACGGGCGAGCAGCGCATTCCACGTGATATCTATTTCATTATAGGGGAGATTCCACAGCATTTTTGCAATTATATCCAGCGATCATCGCCACTGGTTACACAGGTTATACCGTTCATATTGTGTTTGCGAATATTGTCGCAATATAGTCGAAATTTCTCGGGGACGGCCCTGTGATCGAATACTCGGACCAGCGACGTTAATTATCTTTAATCCAATTAGCTATGTATTTGCATATGCCGACTACGATGTTTTCGAGCGTTCGCATCTGCACTCATTAGCGCGATGGATATGATGCAAATAAATGAAAAATGAGCTCGCAAAAGGTGTGACGCGCTACCTGAAAAGTGTAATTAAAAATTACACCTTCATCAAATATTCGCGACACTTCTTTGCACGCTCGAGAAAATGATTTTGTACAAAGTCCCTCTTTACGTATTATATCATACATTGTGTTTGTGTACTTGGTACTTTTTTCAATTATCTGACGATATCCGGCCGTCAATAAAAATTAATGAAATAAAAACGTTAATTGCAAAGAATGGGATAGAAAAATGGACCGCCATCGAATAAAAAAAGGCGCGAATAGCAAATTCTACCAAATGTAATGTTTACTAATTAAAAGACTAGGCACACGTGCGAGGAATATTAAATTTTGTCAATTAAAACCATCGCCAATTACTTTCAAATTAATGAGAGAACGAAAGAGACGGTGGAGCTACTTTATCGTGTTTATTAAATTTCTTCGACCACCCTCTTGTGTCCCCTTTCGCGCAAGGAGTGATACGAGTGTACAGCACATCCCTTACGTATAATACAGCATAATACAAAATACATGTGCTCGCTAACTCCTTTTCCAACACTTATTTGTGTTTTTAAGGACATAGAAAAATGCCTTCAACTAGGTATACTTTTCATTAACAAGGATTTAACGTTATTCAGTTACAAAAGTCTTTTATTTAAAATGAAATGAAAGAATATGTTATTAATTTCGCGTAGAGCAGAACATTCTTCTGAAGAATTCAACACATATCTTAACTATTGTTTGTACAATTCTATTGTGAATGTACACAATAACGTATAAACATAAAAAATAATGTATGAATATTTATATTATCGTACGTGATATTACAAAGGGAAAGTCTAAATATCGTTAAGTTACGGGGTTTATATAGAACTTTGATCATTCTTGGATTTTAGTAAATTGTGGAGATTATTTTTATAGTAGATAATTAAATAATAAAATTCCTCATTAATTTATTATAAAGTATTATTTATATTGATTAGTATTTCGGTAATTTATGCTAATTGCAATAATACAATTTAAAAGAAAAGAAAATTATGTCACGTGAGGATTCTCTGGTTTATAAAGAATAACAATTATTTAACTGGAGCCATGAATTGCAATACAATATCGATCGAATGATAATATATTAGCTATTGTTTACAAATTGCTAATGTACATGATGATTAGTACAAATTACTGATGTAAATGCGACTTCAAATTTGTAAAAGAATTTGTCATTAAAATTTAATTTAATGGAAGTGAAATACTCTATATATTAATTTGTGACATTAATAAGCTATTTAATGCACTGAAAGCAGAATAGTCCGCATTTATCTATGAATGCTAGTCGCGTTAATACAACTACGAAAAATATTACTGATTTGATCCATGTTACAAGAAAGTTTAATTAATTCCGGAATTGACATGTTTTGGAGATAAAATTGATATCAGACTGTACACATTTAAAAATACGTGTACTTTAATAAGTATATATCAAAATATAACTTTGGAGGGTATTTGTTTTTTAAAATGAATAAATTAGGTCGAAATGAATTATACAAATGTTTGGTAACGTTGATAAGCGTAACGTATGCTAAACAGTAATCGTATCCAGGCGAATTAATAATAAGCCGCACATTTTTTATAAGGCGTTGATAAATAGTTGGCACTCATACAAAATGCAATCGTTTCGTACGAACCGAAAAGCAAACGTGACTTGGAGCGAATCTGAGATTTTAATAAATTAACATGAACACACATTATCCGGCGTAATTACAAAACTACCGTGTTACACGCAACGCTTGTGATCGTCGCAAATAGGATGGAATGCCGTTGATGTAGGAATCGCGGGTTCGCGCGTTGGCGGGTCAAGCAAAGCGTTAGGGAGCCATCGCGACTTCCGTTCCGCGCTGCACGGGGCTGCCGCGTTATAAAAAGGGGTAGCTATTGAATTAAAAGGACGTAGAGCGAATAAGGCGGGCCGCAACGAGAAAGCGAGATCGCGCGCGCGGCCGGGCGAGATTCCGGCGAGAGAGCGAGCACGCGCGGGCGCCTCGCGCGAGGGTGGAAGAGCGTAGCGTGGCGAGAGAGGAGCAGCGCGACGCGGGGGCCGAGGGGGGTGGGGACGAGATGAGGACGGAGATAGAGTGAAACGCTCCCGGCTCGGGAAGGGGGAAGAAAGGCGGAGGAAATGAGAAGAAGAGGGCTCTCTCTCGTCTCCTTCGGCCGGTCGTCTGCTCGCATCTCTCCTCTCTCCCGCGCATCACCGCGCCGAGCGTCCGCGCGCGCTCTTGCCGGCCATAAAAATAAAATTTCAATAAATCTCCGCCGCGCGAAAACTAGTGGGGCATCCAGAGGGCCGGGCCACCCGCTCATTGGAGCTGCGTTCGCGGCGGTTACCGCCTACCACAAAGCGGAGACGGCGAAAGAGACGGTAACCTGGATAGAGTTTACCTCGGGATATGGGCAACCCTCGCATGGCTACCAACCATTGCGGCTCGGCGGAAGATCCGACGACGGGGTGCCTCCGGGTCCGAGGATCCTCGTTGCTTCCTACGTCTATCACCGCCGGCCGCCTTACCTCTTTTTGTCCCGACTCTTCCGAACCAATGTCTGCCCTGTCACCCCCGTCTCCAGCTCGAGCGCGCGCTCGTCTGATCCTACCGATTGCTGACCGCGTGGTAACGCTCGACTCTCGCGCTACCGTCGCCGCGATCGTGACAATTCTTAACGCAGTAGTTGAATGAAATTTTCCAGAAGAAAACTTTGAAACCCTCGGCACAGAAAGAGATACACAAATATAAAAGGCTTCGCTCTCTTTCTCGAAGGGATGAAACAATTAACAGTTCGGGATTCGAAATCCCGCCTCGGTGTCACGATCGCCATTTTAATATTCTCGGATAGGTAGCGGGTATCTCTTGGTGCCAAGTAATTTAGCACTTGGACAATTAATTATTTCGCTCCCCCTGAAAACGAAGGGACAAACAAAATCGCGATTTCGCCGAGAGCGAGATCTCGCGGAGAGGCGCCGCCGCGGCTAGCTACCTTCCTGGGCTCTGGTGTTGGATCTGGAGGATAGGGACGATTTAATATCACGCCCACCAGCGGAGAACGTGGGGTAGTAGGGACACCCGCGAGCCGGTGGCGGAAGCGAGAGGTCGGTGGTGCGCGCTTTGACGCGAACGGGACGGCGATATTCCCGCCGACTCGTCGTGAGTGGGGGAGTTCGGATATGGCAGTCGGCCAGTTCGCTGTTTGCCTTCCTGAGGCACGGGCCGGTCCTCAGGCTCGTCTGTACACCCAAATACTCATCCAGGAAGGCCCCGTGCGTCAGTCGCAGTTTTTTTTTTCTCGTCCGTGCTTCCTCGAGAGTTGAGGGTGAGGTGCTCGCGGTGTCGCGCGGATTTCCGCTTCCGCGTCCTGTATCGGAGCTACGCTCCCGGGGTTGAGCGGCATGCTCAACAATATCACCGCCGGCGGTTCCGTACACGGTATCTCCGGTAAGTACCGTACACACCTGAGTCAGAAATCTCACGTCCGGTTGTGCGTCGCGGAAACTGTGAAATTGTTAGCGATCTCGACGACGCAAGCGATCGTTCGCCGACCGTCAATTTTAATAACCCGCTGTGTAGCAGGACTAGGCTCGAGTCCCCTCGGAAATCCCGAAGCTGGCCGAGATTCGCGGTACCAATCGCGGTTCCCTTCGTCCGCCTTGGAAAAGAACGGGTTTTTCCGGTTCAAACGCCCTTAAACTGTTGCGAATGATGGCTCGAACGTTCTCCAGGGTAATTGAGAATGTATCTCGCATTGGTTTTGCAATAGAAAAATTTAGCGCGCGACTAGCACAGAATTACGGATCGCATTGTTATGGTTTTCCGATTTTTAACTGTGAATTAAAATTGCATTCGTCGAGCGTCGGTCAAGTCCATCGTATCGATTATTATAATCGTATTTTTAGCGTTGCAAAATTTAATGGCGTTTCAGTTGTCCGATATGTCACTAGTGCGGACCACGCGGTATGTATCTAATGAGTGAAACGACATTCATTGTTAGTCAAGTCGTAGCGAATGCATTTCGATCACGGGCGCCAAATAAATTGCAACCGTAATTCTTCGGAAGCCATCGTTGTCTCGCCGACGGTACCACGCGCGTCGCTTCCGCTTTACAATCCAGTGTTCCGTATTGAACTGAAAAACATTTCAACGTGAAAGACATCGTGAAGTGTTGGGCAATCTGGTCGGATCAGGTACAAACTCAGGAGCGGGTGTCAATCGCAGGTTCCATCAATTTTAATAGCGTCAGCCGGCCTACGTTAACGCAGCGGCATCGAAAGTACTCAAATTTTCTAATTACAGTAAAACTTGGGAAGAACTGTGGGACTGAATAATAACACGTATTATTTGCCCGACTCATTGCTTTACTTATTTGTTCTGCTTATAAAGCCCAAGTTCTAGTTCCGAGAAATATGTAGCCGATCAACCTGCATCTTTTGCGGAACAGCTGCAAGTTGATTGGCTACACATATCTCTGGAACTTGGACACAGCCCAGTGAGGAATGATTGGTCGATCGACGTGAATTTACCGGTGTCGATTCGACATCGATCGACGAGTCATTTCTCGCTGGGAGGCCTTTTGGGATGTAATGTTATCGTGACGACCTTCTTGAATTTTCGTAAAGACTGCGAAGTCGAAATGTAACGGCGAAAACAGCGAATTTATGTACCGGTCGTCCGAACGGACACTCTCGTGTACAGTACAGATTGCGGACCGTCGGGGCCTTAACTTAATAAATTCGCGTATCGAATAATTGACTGTGGAAGAAGTTTATTCAACTACCATCGAGTCCCAGAGAAAACCTCCACAAACAATAATATATTTTACCCGTTTTGTTAGCACTTGATCGCTGTGTCGACATTGTGGGATATTAGAAAGTAACGCACGTCGCTTTTGCGAATCTCGCTTTCGTATCTAATGCGGAATGTAATGAGACAACGCGGGGGATAGCGCGATATAATGATAGTGTTAAACTTTGATACTTCAGTCTTAGATCTCAAGCGCGCCGCCAAGTACCGCTGTAGCATCAGGTGTCCCATAAGAAGTGCGTTTCTTCATAGCTTTTATAGTGCGCCAGCCAGTTTATTTTAAGCTTAGCGTGTCAGCGTTTTGTTCGCGTAACGTGGCATTATCATGCCGGTTTACTACAATTAAAAATCACAATTGAAAGTGACGTCGTTAATTAATCAGACATTATTACGAGTACCATGAGTATTCCCGTTCTAATTGCGTGCTATTGGCATTAGTAAGGAATTTGAGATAAAGCAAAATCCATCGGAAAGATAATACGTATATCGAGGGATAAATAGTCTTCATTTAAATAGATCGCTTGTAAATTTAGGTGGATTTAATTTTAAACTCTCTTAAATCTTTTACGTGCATCATTATAGGCCACACTGCTCCGTTAAGGTTAATTGCATGCTGTTTACGGTGAAATTTATAAATATCCGTATATTCCGTGACAAGATGATAATTGCGCCGGCTGAAATATACAGAAAGGATCGTTTTTAAATGTCACCTATCGATAACGAATCGAAACTCCTCCGGACAAGATGCATTTCCCGCATAAAACAGAGAAAAATTGATAATAATTTATCGCCGAATAATTATAATTAAAATTTGATAATTGTCCTTTGCACCGCACAACGCAAACTTTTTATCAAATTTTACGAAACGATCTTCTCAATACTCATTTCTCATCGTATCGATACGTGACTCCACATGCTTACAAAAAGGATAAATTATGAATCGATCCGGATTCCTCTTAAATCAATTTGACTTTCATCACCCGTCGGTTGGCGTAGGGACTGTTTCGCCCGGCTAATCCACTGTGAATAATCTTGCCGCACCTATGGATTGCAATTAATATCTGGCAATTTACTACGAATATTTATTGTGTCGATAGATATTCACGTTTTTACATCCGTTTTTTTATTTACTTACTTTTGCGCATCGTCAGAAGAAAAGTAATGCTTCTTCAATACATTTTTATACGAAAGATGCTTATTATTATGCTTACTTTTACTCTGCAATTGCACGATAAAATCACGATACAAACAGCGGCCGCAAACTTTTTATGAAGAATAAATTTTGATTATTGTGCAATTAACAAATTAAATTGACTTTCTCTGGTACATGTAAAAGAGTTAGGCAATTTTGTTAATTACCTGACTTCCACTTTGTCTATATTATTAAACGGTTTTCCTTGGTTGCCACGTGATCGTCAATTACGTCAACTTGCGAAACTTTTTCGGGTTGGAAAATTTTTTTCTTTTGCGATAGGTTGATTGTCTGCAATTTAAAATGGGAAAACGGACAGGGAATGAAATCGGGGGGGTGGAAAATCGCAGTAAAGAATAGTGAGCTGTGCCGGTAACACGTGACGTAGCACGTCTTCGATCTCCTCCATCTCAAGAAAGCCGCTTCTCGAGTTTGATGATCTTAATTACCTCAACACTGATTACATTACGCGAGAAGTTGAGGAACGGTTTAGAGAGTTAGAATGTTGCAGGTGGCGAGGACTGAGTAAAGCGCTACACGTTAACCGGATTAAAAGAAAGTTATAGCTCCATTTTTTTACGCGTTAAGCGTTGATTTTTTTCCGTCATATTTACTCCGCCGCTGTGGAATTTACGCACTTGTGTCTCGTTCAATTTCGGATTAGCGTTATTGCGATTATGAATTGAACGCCGACGACAACGCGCACGAAATGGCAAAGTCGAAAACTATTGATTTTCGTTAAGGATCTTGATTTCATTCCGCACGATTATAATCGTCGTATACCGTCCGGAGTGATTATACTTGAGTTTATGCGAATGTGATAGACGTCGCACCGACGTCGCGCTTGTTTCTCATAAATTGCACTTATCTGTCTTCCGTCAAATAAGATCAAACCTGTACCTACTAACGACCGGTTCGCGGCTGCATCGATGCGTCTTCAATTACCAGCCTTCAATTTATCAAAAAAAATGAGACTCGGCCCTCGGAAACGTTGCGCGTATCTCGCCGTACTTAAAGTGTGTCCGTTAAAATTTTTTATGATATACGTTAATTGCATTTGGTGCATCGGCCATCCATTGAGCCAAGGCGGGCACAGCTCGCGAGCGTGACACGCGAATAAATACGTCTGTCACGACATTTCCGGATAGTAATGTGATTTATGACTTTATTATTCAGACGTTTCAAGCGCGGGCGGCTGTCAATCACGTGGTTTTCAAATGTCGATAAACGCGCGGCCGAACGGTATAAAAATTTTGTTTGTTTTTCTACAGCCGCTTCACGCATCCTGAATTACCGCGATACTCCATGAGCGAAAAAAAAATACACGTGTAGAATGCCTAGCCGCATCCCACGCGATCCTTTAGTGATTAGCGTTTTAATTTGATTATGATCCTCGATAATCCGGTCAATTAATGCCGGATTAAAGAATTATTCTCAATCTTTAACAAGAGAGAGGGTATCTCGAAGTAATACGGATGTAATTAGGTGAAGTAAACGTTAGAGGGAAAGTTGTTCTCTTTTCGTATTAGGGGAGATGCAGTATGACTTCGGTGGTTCACGTGGCACCGTGATTGCGCGTGCTTTTGCGTAACGACAAAGCTTGTTGTCGCTGTGTGCGGCACATCTCGATGAAGACGAAAAAATCCACGTAAGAATTGAAATTCTTATGAAATCAAGAGTAAACATTGAGACGATTATCGAATCCTTTATAATAAAATAAGCTCATCGAACGTCCATAACGCAAATAGAAAGATGTGTCGTGAAATTCATTCATATAGAAATATTCATTCAGTTAAGTTTTACACGTTGGTCTGATAGTTTCAATATCGATTTTCGATATTTCTGTGTAACTTCATATTTACGGTCACAATCGAAACTAATAGAATATTCTATATATTCTGCATTCATTTTATTATTAAAAGCATGCGCGTTTAAATGAAATTATTAAATAATAAATTTGTGTAAAATGCAATAAAAGGATTCTTCTAGGAAATCTCTTTCATATATAATTGAAAATAATACCCTTCGTAGTTTTTTAAAAGTCTTGTACATTTAAACATAGAACATTTAAAAGGAAAATAAAAGATACCTCCGTAAACGGGAAATTCTCGTCTTTACATCCAACTTGGAACTTTATCACGCGTATAAATGTCAATATAAGTGTCGAAATTAATAATAATCATTTCGCACGAGTTACCCCGAGTTGTTCCTTTTGTTATTATCTCGCGCAACTCCGTCGCATTGTCGCTCTTCGCGGGTGGAAATTTTTCACGAGCGCTCTTTTCCTCCTGGGTGACGCAGAAGATGCGTCGACGTCGCGGCCGTACCTGACTAAACTAGTTTACCTCATTACGTAAGCATCTTTGACAATGCACAACGACGTGCGATACCCGCGATATGACACACGGAGCGGTGTGGGCGTACCGATCCGAGATGGACACCCTCCACGACACAACGATACGTTCACGTATGCATTATAATATACGACATGTACCGTGTCACACGCTCGTATACACCGACGCGAGGTGCACATGTGTACGCATACACCCATCAGGTGCGGGCGAGTGCGTCGAGTATCGGGACATGTGTTTGCGCGCCTAGAAGTCCGGAGTATACGGTGACGATTCTCGCACCTTCACGCTAAGTGGTCCGTACACCCCTCGGCCAGCTTCTGCTCCTATACAAATTTAAACTACGTAGAGCGGGCGCGTGGGGCGGGCGAGCGAGAGGCATGTGCGGAGCACGAGGAAGCCCGGCGAAAAGAAAAAAGATGGGAGAAAACTGAAGCGGCACGTCTTCTTTTTTTCTCTGCTTCTTACCTACCTCGTCGCTGCACGCACGTAGGAGCGAAGGATGCGCAAGATCTGAAGCGGTACGAGAAGGAGCACGGCGTGCTGGGTGTGAATCTGGGCTCCGGTCTGTCCGCGGGTGGTGGCCTCACGCTTCATCAGGAATTGATCATGACTATGCCCGGCGCAGGTACGTATAAACTCGCCGTCGCGTTCCCTACGAAACGATTCGACTTCGTCGGCCGGGAGTCATTCATTCAAGAAAGGAGAGCGATTAGCTACGCGAGTCGCAAGCTTAGTTTTCCATCTTTCAATTTTAACGGTGGAAATGTATTCCACGGGGCTACCAAGAAGCGAATGAATAAACAAAAGTACAAGGAATTCAACATTGACAATTCAATTATCTTATTTTATAAGCTCGCGTTCGCTACGAAACGATTTGATTTCGTCGGCCGGGAGTCATTCATTCAAGAAAGGAGAGCGATTAG